>NC_050456.1:74495517-74795517 GCF_903995425.1 Onychomys torridus | reverse complement strand
TTTCAATCTTTGTTCTCATTGGACCCCAGACTTGCTGCCACTTCTGTGAGCTGACATCAACACAAACTCCCCATTCTCTCCATCAGCAAAAGAAAGATGGCTCTGTGGCGGTGACCCCGAATGCTGACTGTTCTGCAGGCATGAAAAGAGATTTGTATGTCACTTTATGTAAAATGCATGAGACATACCCAAATTAGTATCCTTTGCACTATTCGTTTTGTGTTTGTTTTTATCTTTTTGAGTTCTTTTAATTTGGAGCTGATTTTAGATACATACTTTCATCTTATTTGGTTTCACTTCATGTAGCTTTTCCCTCACAAGGCTAAAAGAGATACCTTTGAATCCCCTAACACTTGATTTTATTTTAGCTTGTGTTGCTTCCAACATTTGCTTTACAAACTCTGCTGCTATTTTAAATTGATGCATATATGTTCAAGACTGACTCATCTTCCTTTAGCTTCTTGACTTATTAAATGGCCTTAGATTACCTCCTTTGAAACTCTATGCCTTGAATTTATCCTCCTTATAAAGGCCACATATGCTATGTACATTTACAAAATCGGTCTTAGCACTGAAGACATCAATATCCTTTACAAACAATTAGAAGAAAATGCACACATGGGCACATAACTACACACACACACACACACACACACACACACACACACTTCCATCTTCACAAGTAAAGATGATGAGATGAACACATACAGTTTTTCACATCTTATTTTTCTCTCAATCTTTGGCAAGTTCAGTGTAAAGAGAATGTATATTTTGTTTCCCCATATTTATATGTTTGTTAAATTTGTTTTAGTTCACACAATAGTCATCAGGTTTTTTGGTTTTTTTTTTTTTTTGTTTTGTTTTTTTTTTTAACATAGTGTCTTCTCTGATTTCTAGGTTGTCTAGCATGACTTTTTTTTTTTTTTCCGAGACAGGGTTTCTCTGTGTAGCTTTGCGCCTTTCCTGGAACTCACTCTGTAGCCCAGGCTGGCCTCTAACTTAGAGATCTGCCTGCCTCTGCCTCCTGAGTGTTGAGATTAAAGTTGTGCACCATCACCACCTGGCTCCCAGCAGGACTTTTAAGAGGAATTCGTCTGGGCCTGGATGATGCCTCTTGGTATAGTATTTTCCAGTACATCATTTTCCCTGAAAATTTCAGAAGATCATTTTTCTTTGCAGTTGTATAAAATTCCATTGTGTCTATGTGCCACATTCTCATTGCCTGTCTATCAACAGTTGACGTCACTGTAACTAGAGAAGCAATGGACATGACTGCTCAAGTATCTCTGTGGTAGGAATATGGAATCCATTGGGTAGAGTGGGTCTCATCAGTCACATTCATGTCCACTGGGGTGGCCCTGGCTAAATCCAGTGGTTCACAAAGCAAAATAAAAAAAACTAAAGAGACATGAAAGTGGATGGGAACTTGAGAGGAAGTGGGGAAGGGTTGGTGGGTTTTGGACTGTGATAAGAGGGGGTGAAGGGATGAGTGAGTAAGGGATGAGTGGGAACAGAATGTAGTATACACCTTAACACAAAACTAAATGTATCTGGGAAGATGAACTCAATTGAGTAATTGCCTGTGAGGATGTCTGTGGGGCATTTTTTTTTTTTTGTCTTGATTAATGATTGATGTGGGAAGGCCTAGCCCACTCTCAGTGGTTCCTTCCTTGAACAGGCGGTCCTAGGCCATATAAGAAAGCATGTTGAATAAGTCCTGAAAAGCAAGCCATTTAAGCAGCATTCCTCTATGGTTTCTGCCTCTGCTCTGGTTGAGCTCCTGTCCTGTGTCCCCTCAATCAACTATGATTAGGATATGAAAACCAAATAAACCCTTTATCTCTAAGCTGCTTTTGGTTATGCTGTGCATCACAGCAATATAAAACAAATTAGGACAGCACATGTATGAAACTGTCAAAAATATTTTGTTTTTTAAAGAAGAGATAGTGGTGGGCTGTCAGTGGTACAGTTGGCCTAGCATGGGGTGAGTTCCTGGATTCTACCCTCAACATCAAAATAGATAATAAATAAAAATAAAAAATTTAAAAGTTTTTAAAAGAGGAAGAAAAGTGCTTTCCTGAATTGTTGGCCATTATAGATTATTTGTTGGGGTACTTTAGCAGGATATTTTGGCTGGGTATAAAATTGGTCCCTCACACTGTACCTGAGGACTCTGCGTGTTAGTTCTACATTTTCTAGCCCTAATGCTCCAGGGAGAAGCTAAGGGCGGGTCAGTTATTTCCTGGTACCTGAGTTCACTTTTCTCCCCAACAATGTACTTACTTTCTTTATTTCTAAGGTTAAGCAACTCTACTGTTTTCTCAGGAATTCACACCATTTTATCTTGAAAGAGTTAGTCCTTTCAGTCTGTATATTAAAGTTCTTAATTCAAAGTATTTTCATTTTTTATCTCTGAATAATTTTGATGATAGACCTGTTACATTTACTTCTGCCATCAGTGTTACATATTGTGGGATTCCGTCCTCATTTTTTTTTTTTAGCTATCATTTTTTTCTATACTCTTAAATGCTTTCTTGTAGTTCCCATTCCATTTCTCCAGGTTCTCCAGCCTATCTTCCATGCTGTTAACCTTTATGCTGATAGTATAGATTTCATATGTTTATTTTTGTCTTCTACTTTGTTTTAATTTTTGCCAGTTCTTAAAATGTTATTTTGTCATCTTTATTCCCATATACTTGAGTCCTCATGTATTTGATTTGACATTTGATTATAGGGAAACTGTCTGTAAAATGAGTCAATGTGAGAGTCTGCAATTATATGATGGAACCTTAGTTCTTTCTGGAGGACTGCTCACTGTCTACTTAAAATTCAACCTGTTTCTTCCATTTCTTTCTGGAGTTTTTGAAGAGCCTCTTGTGAGGTCTTCAGAGATGAGCCACCCAATAGACCAATGCTCCAGTGGGTAACATACCACACACACATACTGGCAAAACATCCATTGGGTTTAAAATAGTATATAAATTTGTGGGGGGGGTGATGGTGGGAAGTGCAGGAGGCATTGGAGGGAAGAATTTGATCAAAACACATTATATACATGTATGAAACCTTTGAATAGTTTAATTAACAAAAATTGGCATTTAATTTAATATCTTTATTTTTCCCCCCAAACATTATATCAGTATAAAAATGACCTCTTGGGGTTGGGGATTTAGCTCAGTGGTAGAGCACTTGCCTAGCAAGAGCAAGGGTTCGGTCCTCAGCTCTGAAAAAAAAAAGACCTCTTCTCCACAATCCCCTACTCTCAATGTTGCCACAGGCATTAAAAAACAAATCATAACTCCTGATCTTTTCACTGATATCAAATACTTTTACTTTATTTTTCACTCATGGATTTGATGATTTATCTGTCTATATTCTTTATCCCTGTCTACTGGAATGATTACATTCTTACCAGTGTATATGATAAAAAGGGTTCAAGTTATCAATGAATTGAATCTTTGAAGACAGATGACTTTCTAAGTGAGTTCTCTTGCTTTGTCATCTGATCAGGTCTGTCCTTCCAGAAACCTCAACCAGGACAATCCCCTGAAGTCACCAGGAAGCTGGCTAAATTGCTCCTTGGTCATCTCAATCATTTACATTGTCTTTAATGATACCCAAGAAGCACTCATTTTGGTACTAGTCATGGTTAGCTTTGATTGTCAACTTGGCACAACCTTGAATCACTTTGGGAGAGAGTCTCTATGAGGAATTGTCTGCATTGGGTTGACCTGTCTGTAAGGATTGTCTTCAGTAAGTTAACTGGTATGGGAAGACCATCCCACTATGGGTGGCAACATTCCCTAGGCAGGGGGTCCCAAAGTGTATGAGAGTGGAGTAATGAAGCTGACCACAATACAGCTAACCGGCATGTATGTGTTCACTCTTTTTCTGCTCCCAGCTGTGGATGTGGTGTAAGCTGCTGTCTCAAGCCTCTGACTCCCTAGCACCTGGAGTTGTGATCTGAAATGAATCCTATTTCCCCAAAGTTGCTTTTGTCAGGGCTTTATTTTATCATAGCAACAGTGAGGAAACTAGGCCATTGGCCATTTGTATTCTCTGGCATCTATCAAGGAAAACATGGAGGCTGAAGGCAGCTCAACACATCTTCCTAGAGTCTACAGAGACACAGAATGGACCAGCCAGGTAGACAGCCAGGTTTTCCAATGGGTGGCAACCCAATATCCTTCCCTTTCTCACTGTCCCTTCATAGTGAACACCAGCTTCTTGACCAAGAGCCCAAAGTGGGAAGTGATTTTAAATCATGATCCCAAAGTCCCTCAATGGTCAAGAGGAACAGCAGCTACTCTCTCAGGCAGTGCCTGCAACAACCAGAAGAATGAAGTTTCTCCTCCCCAGCCCCTCAGCATTGAGAAGACACTCAGGATATCTTTGAGCAGTTGGTTTTGAAAGTTTGTGAGGAAAAACCCAAAGAATTTGGCCTGGCTTTAATCAAATATTTATGATGACCTCATTAGTCTATAGTCATGGGGTTATGCAGACTCTCATTTGAATTTCTGAGGTATTTGAGAGTTTTGAAAGGCAGCATTGTGTCATAGGCACTGTTACAGATGAAATGTGAGTGTGTTGGTTTTGCAGATGAGTATTACTGCTGCTTCTTCTCACTGAGGCAGTGATAATTAAGTACAGGCAGAGCCCTGCTGAGGATCCTGGGAACATCTTGGGTGTGGTGGTCCTAGGAGGCCATTGCATGGCACTGAAAGCTTCTGTGGGGTCATGGATATGTTGAGGTGTTCCCATTACTGCATCACTGGATAAGTTTGACTGGTGTGTGATTAATGAGGTGAGATGCACAGTCACCCAGGCAATGAGGAAAGGGAAGAATCTTACAGAAGGAGAAAGCCATTTCTATAACAGGCTGGAGGCCACAGAGAGCAAGGCAAGCTTCATTAACTGCAAGATCGAGTGGAGAGAAGAAGAAGACAGGGCTGGGATTGGAGTGGCCTCACAGGCTCTGTTCAAGGATTTAGACACTGTCCTGGGGCAACAGGAAGATAGCTGTGGGTTTTAAGCTAGCAGGTGATGTCGTTTGGATTGTGTTTTAAGAAGATTGCTCAGGCGGTTGGGCAGGGATGGATTGATTGGCAGGAGGTGAGGCCAAGGCAGAGGCGAGTGAGGAGGCGGTGCCGGAATCAAGGAGGCTTCTTCTGAAGTGGTATTGGTGACTGCAGACTCATAATGGAGAATGAGAGACATTGAAGGCTTCTGTGACAACCTCCCCTGTCCTTGCCAAAAGAAACAGTCCAGACATGAAGTCATTGAAGGGAGTCCTCAAAAACTGTAATTAAGATGCTGAAGTGTAGCTCTTCACAGTTGATGGCTTCTGCCAGGGGTGGGTGGTAGGGAAGGGATGGGGAAGGACCCAGTTATCTTTAAAGGGCTGGCCACTTAGGTCACTTGGAGCTTGACCATGCTCCAATGAGCACACAGGCAACAAAAATTGGACTTTTTTTTTTCTTTTGTGGGGAGGGTGCAAGGTTGCAAGGTTGGGCAGCTAGACCTGGGAGGAATGGGAAGCCAGTGTGATCAGGGTGCGTTGTATGAGGGAAAAAAAAGAAGTACGCAAATAGAACCCTATTCAAATACAGAAAAGAGTGAAATTCTGGTCATTTGTGGCAATACAGGAAATCATTATGTTAAATGAAATAAGCCAACCACAGAAAGACAATACTGCATGATCTCATTCATATGGAGATAGAAAGTTGATCTCACTGAAGTTGAAAATAGAATGGTAGTTACCAGAGTTCTGGGAGAGTAGAAGGACAAGAAGAAGATGAAGAAGACAAATGCATTAGTGGGAGTATCCAGAGTTCCAGGATCCATTGTAAGGTAACTAAGATGTTAAGCATGTGCTGTGTCTTTCAAAAGGACAGAAAAGAGGATTTTGAATTTTTCTTCCTATAAAGAGATGATGAATGTTTTGAAGAGATACATGTATGTTCAATGTGAATAGAACAATGTATAATGGACTTTGTAACTTTGTCTTTATATATGAATAAATATGTAATTAAGGGAAAAAATTAAAGAAAAACAAAATAAATACATAGATAAATAGTTCAGTTTCAATAAAATCCCATAAATAAGTAAATAAAAAGAATCTTGGGGGCAAATGGCAGACACCTGGGGAGTGCATTGGCTATGGAAAAGCAGAGCCATACCCATGTGTAGATTCTGGAGTAGACATTATCTGGTGCATATTGCACAGGGAGGATGGGGTAGGAGGAGCCTCCACTAGGACCCCTTTATTTCAAAATAAGTGATTTATTTTATGGGGCCTATAGGGAAGAGGACTCAAGGTGCCAGTTATGAATTTGTCTTAGAGAACTTGAATTCAAGGATCTCAGGTTCTCTATGACAAGTTCAAGTTCAGGTGGCCATTGGGATGGCTCAGCAGGGAAAGGTGTTTTCTCCCAACCCTGAGGACATGAGCCAAATCTTCATTCGTAGGACCAACATGGTGCATGGAGAGAAATAACTCCCACAGGTTGTCCTCTGGTCTCCATAAGCATGCTGTCATACACACAGACACAGACACACACACACACACACACTAAATTAAATAAAAATGAAGTTCCCACATGATTGCAGTTGGAGGAGTGGATCTGGAGCTCAGGGGAAACACTTGGCCAGTCTTTGGAAGCCAGATACTGAGGATCTCCCCAGCAGGGCTTCTGTTTTCTCTAAGGGGAAAGAACTCCACTGTCTGTAAGCCTTAGCCTTAGAAGATGGGTAGAAGGAGCTTTCTCACCAGCCTGAGGCACAGAATAACCTTGCCTGGGGAGCTTGTTAGGTTCTTCCAACAGAAGGACTGTGGGCTTCCCCTTCTTAGATGATGTCAAAAAGGACTGGGAGTGCTGGGGGGAGTGCTGGGAGTTTGTTGACTCACGTTTCCAAGTCTTTGCTTGATGTAGCTGCAGAGTTACAGGTGTGTGGAGGGAGGGACTCCTCCAGGTGGTCCTGTTGACTCTAGGCCCTGCCTGGCTCACCACCCCCATCTGCTGTACTCTTGGGGAGGCCTAGGCATGAGGAATTCAGCAGAAATGTAAAAGCAAGGAACACTGAGTGGTTTGTCTCTTGAACAAAGAAGGACTGATAAAGTTGTGGCTACAATTTAAGTTTCTTCTCTAATAACTACTTAAACTTACACACTTTCTCAGAGGAAGATAAGCAGAGGGGACACCCAGGAGATGACTTAGCAGGTAGAGCACTTCCTGGGAACCATGAGGACCAGAGTTTGGGACGACAGCTCCCGGCCTGGCAGCCTTTCTGTTGTTCCATTGCTGAGGAGATGCAGATAGGGTAGTCTCAGAGCAACCTGGCTAGTCACACTAGATGAGCCAGCAAGCTCCAGTTTAAAGTGAGAGAACCTGCCTAAGGGTTTAAGGTGGAGAGTGACTGAGGGAGACACCCCAAATCCACCTCTAACTTCCACACTCTGTGCATGTATGTACATAAACACACACACACACACACACACACATACACACACACACACACACACACACCCCTGAATGTGCATTACACAAATACATACATGGCACGCACACACACAAGCATGTGCAAAAAAATACTGTTTTCAACTTTCTAAATGAACTATTATAACGGTACTGTTCTTGTAGAGTTGCTGGGAGCTTACAACAACAACAAAGAATGTGCTGAGCCCTTATCATATTGACTGGCTCAGAAATGTCCAGATTTGAAAGTGATGTAATTTGTACCTGTGGGTTCAGACTGTCGATAGTCAGAGCTTGAATGCCAGGCAGTAAAAAGGGTTAGGTAGCTAAGTACCTCTTTAAAGTCAAAACACTAAAGTCTGACTCTTAAAAGATTTGCTTATTTTCATTTTATGTACATGACTGTTTGTCTGCATGCATGTCTGTACACCATATGTGTGCAGTGCCCACTGAGGTCAGAATAGGACACTGGATCCCCTGGAACTAGAGTTACAGTCAGCTATAAGCCACCATGTGAGTGCTGGTAAGTGAATCCAGGTCCTTTGAAAGAGCAGCCAGTGCTCTTAGCTGCTGAACCATTTCTCCAGCCACAACAGGCTGACGTTAAAATGTGCCAACTGCGTGGCTGATCCTCACTGACTTGGAGAAGGGATGACCTTTATGATGGCTTCCACAGTGGATGGCACTGCCATTTGTGCCACCAAGGAGCTTTCCCTTTCTCCAAAGCAAAAGAGGAGAAGCCTGAAGCACTCTTGTGTCTGAGTCACAGAAGTCAGCCTTGGCCCCTGTGGCCTGTGGGCACAGAGGTTCCTTCACCTGCATCAAGGGCTCTATGATGCCACATTCCTCTTGAATGCTTTGGATTTTCCCTGCACACAGTTCTTGTCCCATGTTTGGGGGTGCTATCTGTGGAAGAGGTGACTCTGGCATGATGAACTCTTCCAGAGAACAGATATTTCTGAAGATTGTCAGGATCCTGCCAGCAGCTCTTATCGTGAGCACTTTGAGGCTTTTCAGGAGAACAAAGTTGGGTGCAAACACCTCTGAAGCGTGCAGTCTGCCCCAACAGAGAGCGAGAGCGTGCTGTTATTACGACGGGAGGTGAACATCCCACTGGGTTTCCAAGTTGCTTCATTACTTTCTCCATGCCTTGTACTGATTTCCCAGCACCTGTAGGAAACACATTGATATGTCGATACCTGCTATCACCAGCCGCCTGTTGTGTATAAACACATGTGCTCCTTGAAGGCAATATATTTTTTAAATAGAAAGTAATTTCAAAGTTGAAAATCAAAAGTGAGTTCAGATTAGCCTTTTTTACTTGAACAGAATTTTATTTTATTTAAAAAAGTTCTCTCTATCCTGAGAGAGAATTTGGATTTAAACAGTTCAAAAACATTATTTTTTTTATTTAAACAATAGGAAAAACAGTCTGGAGTATACAGATTTTGAAGAAATTCACCCCCAAATTGATCTCACTGAATGGGGTCCAGTCTGATTGGCCTCTGCTGGATATTTCTACCCAGAAGTCCCACCGACCACACAAACACAGCATGCAAAGGAAAAGCAATTCTCTTTTCCTCTGGTCCAGCCACTTCTCCTGCGTCCCTGTGGTCTTTGGACAGGTTAAGCATCCACAATCAGAAAATCTGAAACTTGAAATGCTCTGAATCCCTACACTTTCCTAATGCCAACCACAAAACCACAACTAGAAAGTTTCACACGGACCCTCCCTCATGAGACAGGTTGTAGGCAGAATAAAATATCATGTCACATTAGTTTCTGCTGTCTATAAGGTGTGCATGGCACACTAATGAATTTTGCATTAAGATACTGGTTTTCTCCCCCAAATATTTCTTTATGAATATGTAAATGTTCCGAAATCTGAAAATTTAAAAAAAAAAAAACAACCAAAAAACCTGTTGGCAAGCATTCCTAGCCCTTCTCCAGGGCTCAGGTGTCCTGCCTTCATCTTTATGCTTCTTCTTTGTTATCCAAAATTCTTTACTGTGAAGCTCTCATATGCATGTCTCTGGGGCCTGTCACTGGAAGGAGTTTTAAGGGTATATGTAAAGCTGGGATTCTGAGTGTGATGACTCTCCTCTGGGTGTCTGCAGAGGCTGGGACCACACTGAGCACTCTGGATGCAGTGCCTCCTCTTACTGACAAACAGAACAAGTGACAAGGCCAGGTGAGGTAGGCATGGAAGGGTACAGGTGCATGGGAGGGAGACAAGTGTGCTCCAGCTCTGGGGCAGAGGCAGTGGATGTCACAATGCCTGATACACAGTACCCTCTCTGCATGCACATGACATAAGTTCTTTTTTTCCAAGAGTGAAGTTATGGATCAGCTCACTCTGATGTGGGAGGCATGTCTAGAACAGGGATCATGTTGTTATAAGGACCCTTTCAGCAGGAACGTTCTAACTGAGAAGGAGCCATTGGTATGGAGTTCCTTGGAGAGCTGTGGAAACAGAGACAAACCTCATGGAAAGGTTGTGCCATTCCTGGGAGGTGTAGAGAAGCCAAGAGAGTTCCCTTCAAATCCATAAGGTGAAATGGCAAGGTGACTTCAATGCTTAGGGAGAGAACCAAGGGCCACTGTTATGGTTAGGATGTGTTCCCTCAAGGGTCCATGGTAAACATTTGGTCTTTACTGAGGCTGTGTTGGAAAGTAATACTATTTCTTTAAGAGATGGAACCTATTGGGAGGTCCCTAGGTGACTAAGAATGTGGCCCTAAAGGAGACAGGGGGCCTCCACAGGTCCTGCCTGCCTGCTTTCTGACTCTCAAGGAGAGCAGGTCACTGCAAAGTGCTCTCTACCAATGAAGTTCTTTCCCCCATCAGCTCAAGCACGGGCCCACCCAGTGTCTGACTAGAATACTGGTTCTCAACCTTCCTAATGTTGTGACCCTTTAATACAGTGCCTCATGTGGGGTGACGCTAACCATAAGATTAGTTTTGTCTTTACTTCATAACTGTGACTTTGCTACTATTATGAATCATAAGTAAATGTCTGATACGCAGAATATTGGATATGCACCTCCTGTGAAAGGTTCATTTGACCCCAAGGGGATTATGACCCACAGGTTGAGAACCACTGAGACTAGAGCTTCCAGATCAGTTAACCAAACACATCCTTTCTCTTCAGAAGTTCATTTTCTTGGGCATTTTTTGTTACATATGCACACAGTTTCAAGTGTCAGCATACAGAGTCTGGCAAGAACTACCCAAGGTGAAATGGACCTCAGCAGAACGTGATCAGGTCCCTGTCACTGGGGGTATGAATGATGAGACACATGACCTTTGACACAGACCACTGAAGGAATGGAAGGTGCTTAAACATGAGAGTATTTACCCATCACTGTTCTTGTCATGGACATAATTCAAGTGTTAGTTACAACAACCTGTGATCATGTGTAGTTGATGACACCTTTTTGACACTGGGGGTTTGTGAGACTGTCAAAGTCAAAACTTAAAGCCCATTGGAAGGTGTTGAGCTGTAGCTCAGCTGGGAGAGTGCTTGCTTGGGCCTTTGAATATCTTCCAGGCAATGTGTGGGTCCCTAAAACCTGCAGTCTCTCACTGGGTTGATTGAAAATATCTTCTGTTTCATCTCCCCAAGTTGCTTTCCTCTGAGGATTTCTCCCTCACCTCCATTCTTTTACATGGCATCTTAGGGTTTTGGATGCTATGAAGAGACACTGTGACCATGGCACCTCTTATAAAGAAAACATTTCATTGGAGTTGGCTTGCTTACAGTTTCAGAAGTTCAGTCCATAATCATGGTAGGGAGCATGGTGACATGCAGGCAGACATGGTGCTGGAGTAATACCTGAGAGTTCTATGTCTTGTAGACAACAGGAAGTTAACTGACACATGGGGCATTATCCTAAGCTTAGGAGACCTCAAAACCCACCTTCACAGTGACACACTTCCTCCAACAAGGTCATACCCACACTAACAAAGACACACCTCTTAATAGTGCCACTCCCTATGAGATTGTGGGGGCCAATTATGTTTAAACTACCACATTCTACTCCCTGGTCCCCATAAGCGTGTAACAATATCATAACTGAAAATTAAATTTAGTCCAACTTCAAATTTCCCATAGTCTATCACAGTCTCAACAATGTTTAAAAGTCCAAAGTTCAAAATCTCTTCTGAGATTCATACAATCTTTTAACTGTAAGCCCTGTAAAATAAAACAAAAACAAAAACAAAAACAAAAACAAACAAACAGATCACATACTCCCAACATACAGTGGTGCAGGATATACATTACCATTCTAAAATGTAGGGAAGGGAGCATAGTAAGGAAATATGGGATCAAAGCAAGACTATGTTGAAACGCTCCATCTATCCTATAACTATCCATTTACCAACTTGCTATCATCACCCATTGTCTATCCATCTCTATGGAACTATCTATTCACCCATTTACCATATATTTATCTATCTATAATCTATCCATCTATCAATATTCATTCATAGTCTTTCTATATGGCTGTCCAGATATACATTATCTATCTATCTATCTATCTATCTATCTATCTATCTATCTATCTATCTATCTATCATCTATCTGTCTGTTTATATCTATCTTTCTAGCTATCTATCATATGTCTGTCTATCACCTATCCATTCATATCTTTCTGCCTGTTTTTATCCATCATCTATATTTATCATCTATCTAGCTATAGATCTATCTATCTATCTATCTATCTATCTGTCTATCTATCTATCCATTTATCAACTGTCACATATCCATATATCTATATTCATTCATAATTTGTATGCCCACCATCTTCCTTCCTTCCCTCCTTCCTTCCTTTTCTTTCGTTCTTTTGTTCTTTCTTTCTTCCAACCTATCATATATATTTATTGATCCATCTATCATCTATCTATTATCTATGCACTTATCTACATCTATCTCTCTGTCATCTATCTATCTATCTATCTATCTATCTATCTATCTATCTATCTATCTATCATCTATCTATCTATTTGTTAATCATCCATCTATCTATATTTTACCATATATCTGTTGTGTGTCTGCTATACATAGAAATATACAAGCCAAGGTCATTATAATCTTCCTCATGGTTATGATTATCTTCCTTTCTTTCCCCTAAATAGCAATTATAAAGAATTTCCTGTGAATTTCTTTAGCCCATGTTCTAGTGTGCTAGTATACATAAATCTATAGGCAGAATAAACTTTCACCATAAATAGAAAATGGCCATTTTGTGTGCACATGGGTGGAGGAGTACTATGGTGCATGTGTCTCAGGAGTTGCTTCACATACCTGTGGGAGCTTAACATACACAGCTTCATCCATTTTACCTGCTTTGTAATTTCCCATTTTGTCAATATCTCTCACCTCAAGCATTATTTGATGTTTCTGTTCACTAGTTATCACAAACAGTCCTGCATGGGGTATCCTTGGGTGTATCTTCTTGCAAACACGTGGCATCTCTTCAGGAAAGAGTTACAGAACTTCAGTGAGTCAGGATTTGAAAGAGAAAAACATTAAAATTTATTTTTATTAACCTTGGCATGAAACTTAACATTTGCTCTGACTATGAAGGCAGCCATGGCTACGAGGAGCATGCGCAATGTGTGCCTCCAAAAGCTATGGGAATACAGTTTCAAATCACATTACAGTTGTTGAAGGTATCTCAAAATATCGTTTACAAGCATCAGCACTTCCAAATTACAGCAATTATGAGAATGTTACTAGATTCTATTTTAATGGGTTAGGAGAGAACACATATATTGCAATATCAAAGATTGTTTCTTAAACATTTATAGCTGTTTTCAGTGTAATTGGCTCCCTTTGCAAATACTGTATATTTTATTATTTATGTTTGTGTTCATATATACACATCCATACATTCAGCACATACACATATTTATCAGCATCACAGGCTGTCATAACAAAAAATGGGACTCAACCCTTCTCTCAGGTGCACTGCTGAAGCCTGTGAAGTTACTACTTCCAGCTCCAGTAGAATCAGAGAGCTTTTCTGATGAAAGGCTAGATGGTGGCAACAGACACACCCCCAGCAGCATCTGCAAACTGCACCCCCCCCCCACCCTGCCCTTGATCTTTGAGGACACTAACTCATCACTGAGTTCATGTTTGCTTGGTTCCTAATGCGGCTGAGCTTGCCTTTCCTTCTCAACAGTTTCAGCTCCTCTTTCATGACTTGGGCAGTATGCTTATAACACAGGACTTCCCTAAGAGAGGCATGAGTGTGTAGGATGGGGAGGTGTCCTGGTTTGTTTTCTTGTTAACTTTACTCCTTGGAGGAAGTTGAAGATTTGCCTCCATCAGGTTGAACCGTGGGCTAGAGTCTGTGCGGGCATTTGCTTAATTGCTGATAAATGTGGGAGAGCCCAGCCTACTGGGGATAATGCCTCTCCCAGCAAGTGGGCCTGAATAAGAAAGGTAGCTGAGGAAGCCAGGGGAAGCAAGCCAGTGCTCCCCTTTAGTTTCTGCCTCCAAGTTCCTGCCTCAGCTTCCCTCCATAATGGAGTGTGACCTGTAAATCACACAAATTCTTTTCTCCACCAAGTTGTTTTCGGTAAACTGAAACAGGAGGCCATTTTTTCCCCATGAAATTGCACTAAGGCATTACCTTAAAATCTATATCTTGTGTCCATGATCTTCAACATGGAGGGTGCTGATAATGGTACCCAAGTTGGTATACTATGGTATGGGAAAACACAGTAGAGCTTCTGGGCATATTTATATTTACTTTAAACCACAAATGAAGCCCCATTAAAGCTTAATAGCTACAGTGGTGAACATTCACATATATGAATACTTTATATATGTATGATTGTGTATGTATGTATGTATGAATACATATATATGTATGTGTCCATGTACTTTGTAACTCTGAAGGTATATGTGGAATCTAGAGAACGTTCTTACTGTTTCCAAACAAAAATCTTGAGAGTGTGGTATGAGATAATGGCCTCAAAAATAAAAATATTTGCACCTACTGATCATCCAATCAGTTTGATTCTTGTGTCTACCCTCTAGAGTTGTCATGACAGTTTTAGGTTTTGGGGAATTAAGGATGATTCACAATTGGTCTTTGCTGATGGTACTAACTTGTAGACTACGTCTCATACTCCTTTCACCATTGTCCTTCTTCCTTTCTCCGTGAAAACACTGATTCTATGAAAGCAAGGGTCCCCTCCCCACCTCTGTCCCCAAACCTCACACACACCTACTATGGCATAGCAGCATAGGTCGGCTGCTTTTATGTAATGAAAAGTTGGAGAAGGGAAAGAGAAAAGGGAAGGAAAGATAGGAAGATGACAAGCCCAAGGACTCACTTCACCTTAGTGGGGGTGGGATGGGAGGTAGGGTGAGGGATGGGTTGGGGAATGGGGGTGGGAGGTGGGGTGGGGGTGAGAGGTGGGGTGTGGATGGGGTGGGGGGGGGGTGAGGGGAAGGGGAATGGGACAGCTGGTAGATGGAGCACTCTGAGTGTGGGAGATGCGGGTGGAGTGGATCAGTGCAGGTAACTGGAAGCGACTGTCTTGAGGGTTGTGTTGAAAACTCTTTTGAGTGGGAAGCACAGGAGGTTCCATCCTGTCATGAAGAAGTTGTCACAGGCTCCTGTACCACAGGAGAGGCAGTACATTAAAGAACTATGTATGGGGTTTGATGGTAGCTTAGGGTTGGGGCTCTTTGCTTTTCCATGGAGCTGGGGGATTCTGAGGAGCAAGCATGTGAATGAATTCAAGTTCTCCACAGCTCTAGCTCTAGCCCATCATTAGTATTCTCTGTTAATTTGCCTTTGCTAGCTATATCCCCATGACACTTCTGGATGAGTTTTGACAAACCAGAATCCCATTCCTTCAAATCTTGCCTTCTCCATGGACCATGAGGCTAAATGGAGCTGGATATTGCTGACAACATGTTTGCCAACAGTGAGGGCCAACTCCCATCATGCTCTGTGTGGACTGTGATGAGAAATATGACAGAGGATGTCCTCCCATAATTCTCAGGATGGGATACTCATATTTGTTCACATGAAACAATGGAGGCATTTCTTTCCTACAAGCAGAAAACTGAGGTGAGGAGGTATAGGTGGAAAGAGTATGTTCTAGACAGCTTTAACTGTCCAGTTGACACAGCTTAGAGTCACCAAAGAAGGGAGTCTCAGTTGAGGGATTTTCCACATCAGATTGTCCTGTGGGCATGTCTATGGGGAACTGTCTTGAGTGTTAATTAATGTGGAATGGCCTAGTCCACTGTGGGAGGCATCATTCCTTAGGCAAGTGGCCCTAGACTGCATAAGAAAGCTAGGTAAGCACCAGTCTGTGAGTCAGCTAGCATGCAGTATCTGTGCATTCATTTCTCTCTGCTCTTGACTGCAGGTATGATATGACTGGAAGTGCAAGCCAGTTACATCCTTTTCTCCTCCATGTTGCTTTTGGTCAGGGTGTTTCATCACAGCAACAGAAGGGAACTAGAACAAGATATCATTGTGGCAAATGGAGCCAGCCTTTGAGTATACTGGGAGACCATACTGGAGAGGGACTCTTCCAGAAAGAAGAAAGGCTAAAGACAGAGTGCTGAAAGGTCCTTTCAATACAGTGGAGACCAATGGCTCTAGGTACTTCAGAGACTAGAAGGAAGTCCTGGTGCAAGAAGAGGAACCTGATGGCACAGAAAGTGTATAGGGCATGGAGCGAGAACACAGACGGCAGCGGAAGAGACGAAGCAGGGCTCATGGCAACAAGGAGCCAGCCCAAGGCTTTGGTCCATCTTACAGGTAAATTGATGTTGAGGACCAACAGGATGCAGCCACCTGGACTAAGAGGTCGTGAATTAAAAATGGGCCTGAACAGTGGTGCAGGCCTGTCCTCTCATCACTCAAGAGGTAAAGGTATTTTCATGAGTTCTCCTTAGTGAGATGCTGTCTATAAACAACACAGCAAGGCTAAGATTGTACCTCAGTTGGTAGAGGGCTTGCCTAGAAGGTAGCCAAGGCAGGCGTCCAACTTGCGATCCTCTCGAGTTAGCCTCCCAAGTGCTGGAATTACAAGAATGTACTGTTTCTCTTAAATAATGTGTTTGGGGGCTGGAGAGAGGGTAAAGGGTGCTTGTTACTTCTCCGGAGGACTAGAGTTCAGTCTCAAGCACCCACGTTGGGAGGCCCATAAGCAGCTGTAACTCCAGCTCCAGGAAATCTGAAGTGGCTTACATGTCCGGGCATATTATGTCCATAACCAGGAGCAGAGAGAAATGAACACGTAGGCCTCTGAGGACACCTGTACACATGGGGTATGCATAAACACACACACACACACACACACACACACACACACACACACACACACACACAAGTAAACATATGGGTGGCTGTACTGGTGCATACCTTTAGTTCCAGTACTTGGGACCTAGCACATAGGGTCTATCTCTGTGAGTTTCAGGCCAGCCAAAGCAACATATGGAGACCTTGTATCTAAATCAGTGGTTCTCAACCAGTAGGCTGTGATCCCTTTGGCAAACTTCTACCTCTAAAAATATTTACACTACAATCCATAACAGTATAATGTTACAGCTAGGTTACAGTAGCAATGAAAATAGTTTTTTGGTTGGGGTAGCCACAACATGAGGAACTGTATTAAAGGGTCACAGCATTAGGAAGGTTGTGGACCACTGGTTTTAATAAATAAATTTTAAAAGTAAAAAAGACCCACCACTGTATTATATCATGTGACATGTCTTCAAGATGTTCCAGTAGTCACATCCAGAACCAAAGTGACAATGGCAGCTACAATTTTATTGCCCTGGTGTGACAGAGAAGTGGAGTATCTATTGAGGTAAATTGCACGCTGTGTTTTCTCAAAGGAGAAGTGGAAGCTTGGGATGTTCCCCACACACCTTGAGAGTAGTGTTTCCCTCAGAGCTGACCTACCCAATGAACCAGGATGGAAAAGGCCTCTGTGATCCCCAAGCCACAGAGACTTGTGGCCATCAATTGCTATTTCAGAATGATGGGCAGGGGCCTTTCTCAAAGGAACCCTGAGAGGTACAGAGACTGCCATGGTGGCCAATGGATTCCACTTCCCTCTCACTATTGGGTTTAGCCACTGGAAGGCTCAGAGAGGCAGGTCTACTTAGGATGAAATTTGTTCAAGGAAGTAGAAGTTCCCATTGGTTAGAAAGGATTTGAGGAGGAAGCAGTCTTGTGGTTAAATAAATAACAGCACCTGTTAATGTGGTGCATGTGCCATTTGCTTCTCTGGCCTCCCAGAATTAGATTCATCCCCTCCCCCATTTGGTGTACATTTGGGCTGTGTTTTAAAATATTGTTATGATCTGTTATCTGGTATTCTTGACCTAAAATATATTTGAAGGGATTCCAGGAAAAAAAGATGATTAAAAACTTTAAAAACAAATCTCTCATTAAGTGACAGGCAAAGCAGGGCAGTGACAAACCAGAAAGAGATGTGAAGTAGGACTTTCTTAGGACCCGGAGGCCCCCTACCACATCCCTTTTGATTTAATCTTTTCTTTCTTCTTTTTAATGTACCTGAAGACGATTAAGCAGCTGCTGGTGGCTATTTTGAGAAAATGTTAGCATCTTCCAGAAGTATCATGATTTTTTTAAAAAAATACTTAGCTGTAAAAATGTGTTTTGCTTGAGAAGTCTGTACCTGTTTTTTTTGTTTTTTTTTTTTTGTTTTTTTTTGTTTTTGTTTTTGTTTTTTTGCCTTCCTAGAATTCAGGGCTAGCCTGGAATTGCTGAGGGAAACAATGATGTGTCTCCCCTTATAGGTATTTATTATCATAGAAAGCGGGTGTTTATTACTGTATTTCATTAGGCTTGGGGATGTAATCATCTGCCAAAGAACTGGGGACATGGTGCAGTCAGTAGAGCATTTGCCTTGGAGGCCTGAAGCTTGATCTCTAAGCATGGTGTGTGAGAAGCTGAGCACAGTGACAAGCTGCTGTAATCCCAGTGCTGGGGAGGCAGAGACAGGAAGGACGACATTGGCCAGTTGGCTTAACCAAATGGGTCAGCTGTGGTTTTAGTGAAAAGTGTTTCAGAAAATGAATGGGAGATACAATTGAGCCAAGAATGCAGCAGGACTAGACTGATGTTTGTGATTGGTAGGCGACCCTCAGCCAGACTGGCATCCTGGGCATTGTCCAGCCGTGGTTGTTGATCTTCTCTAAAATGTTGGAGGAAGGTATTGGGGTAAAGGGGAGGTGGCCCAGGAATGGCATGGGGAGACACTTGCTACACAGCTTCCGTGTTCTGGGTCTTCCTCTCTCACCACTTCTAAGATGCGCACTGATGCCCAAGCCTTAGCTGCCACCTCTCATCAAGCTCTTTCTGCCCAAACTGCTTCCTGCCTCAGAGTACTGATGAATTAAAGCCAAATGTGGTATTACACACTTGTAATTACAGCATTGAGGATGTGTAGTCAGGAAGAGCAGGAGTTCAAGGCCAGTCATTGTCTACTTAATAAGTCTGAGGGCAGTCTGGGCTACATGATAAAAAGATATATAGCAAACAAATCCCAAACTGTGTTATGTCAATAAGTAAGCGATAGGACTTTGAACCCTGGGATAGAAAAACTAGAAGAGCATTGAGTCCAGTGAAAACACAGGGACATAAGAAAATTAGCTAGGATCACAGAAGATAAGATAAAGATGGGGGAAATAACCCACAAAATAAGGAAGGGAGGAAGGAAGGGAGGAAGGGAGAGAAGAAGGCAGGGAGGGAGGGAAGGAAGGAAGGAAGGAAGGAAGGAAAGAAGGAAGGAAGAAAAAAGAAGGAAGGAAGAAAAAAAGAGAACAGTGGGGTAAATTGTATCTGATGCAGTTGTGCTCCACAGGATGACATTTTGATGAACCCATGCACAATGGTCTATGACAAAGCTGATTAAATTGGATATTAAAATGGAACAGGCTAAAGCAATATTACTGCCAGCAATGATGCCCTTCATGTGCCCATGAGGATGATGGTGAGACTAGAATTCAGGACATGAAGCCTATGAAGGCACAGGGTATACACTGGTGTACCAGGTATGTGATGTCAACAGCAACCTCCTGCATCATGTACATCCCGTGTCTCTAGATGACACACAGGGGCTTGGAGAAGTGTGTGTCTGTGTCCACCAGGCTCCTGCAAGGACACTATAGGAGCAAGGTATCTTTTGGAATATGTCTCTGTGTGAGGCACCCATCACTGCTAATGTTGATTAGCAAATGTTGAGAGAGTGTGACATTTTCTGGCTGCGCGAAAGCCATCCTATTACACAAGTTTATCAAAATCTGTTCATATTTACACATGACTATCTTTGTGGTTGTGGCAGCAGGAGTGGATTGCACTGCCGTGTTAAGGTAAGGACACTGGGACTCAGACCCTTGAAAGTGCTGAGAGTGGTTCATTTGGCCAGAACTGACTAAGTCATCCTGGGACGAGCAGGCTGCAGCTGCCTGTAGCTTCAGTATGTCATACATGTTAGAAAACGCAGCTTCTCAAGGAATGAGTGCTGGGATTCAAAGGCATGGAACATTCCAAAAGGAGAAAGTCTAAACATGGTTCAGTAGTACCTAACATCACTAGCACCTATCATCTTGGGCAAGTGTCTCTCGCCTCTCGTTTCTCTGGTCGCAGGATAGGACCAGTGACTGCAAAGAGTTTAGGTTCCCTGAAGCTTCTCTTTGGATTTCTGCTGGGTTAGTGTGCTGCCCAAGGCACAGGGAGACAGATTTCTGCCTGGCAGAGGAGACAAAGAGTCCCGAAGACAATGCTTTCTCCTCTTCTCTCTTTTCCCAGCCCTCTCCATCCTCGTCAATTTTCTCTTCTTCCAACAATTCCTGCTTATATCAACAAATGAACTCATCTCTCAGTGCTCTGCTCTCCTTCTCGGACCCCAAGTGTGACTCCCTTGAAAAACTACAGATGTTTGGGTACAACTGTGGGCCAGGTTTTGGTACAAGTCAAGTTCACACATATTTGTCTATTAAAATGAGACCCTTACATCTCCAAGCTGGGGGCAAAGTTGAGTCTTGAAATGTCCATATGTGGACCTTCCCATATGGCTGAGATTTCTCATGTCTCTGGGTTTTATTTATGGATTTCTGAAATTTACTTTGTCCGGGGATTATTTTTCTCTTTGCAAATGTGAGCTGATTAATTCAATGCGCCTGCTCACTTTCAGATATGGCGGGAGAAGCTGTGGTGTGAGCTTGTGTCTGTATTTAAAATTGGCGGTGCAAAATGGGTTTGAACTTGACTATTTCATCGAAACATTGCATATTACAAGTAATTTATTTTGGAAATGCAGGCTTCTGCCTGTGTTGTGTAGATTTTGAGTAACTTGATGCTTACACTTATTTCTGAATATTAATGTTATTTGGGCTGTGGACACTTTGTGATTTTTTTTTATAATCTGATCAATGTTAGATATATAAGCAGCCATGAAGGGTCACAGTGAAGGCCCCTCCCCCACTCTTACACCAGGGTATTGACTTTCCATATTATGCCTTCAACAAATACAATCCAAAGGAAACAGTATCAAATGGAAAACACTCCAAAGAAGACAGTAGGTATGAGGCTTGTTTGTTTTTAGGAACAAGGAAGTTGTAGACACAGAAACATACACTGTTTATTGTTACTAGCTCATAAACAGATAATTCCTTGGTTTTGTTTTAAAGATGAAAGTTTCTGCAGTCAGGTTTAGCAAAGGTGTCCTCATGATCAATTCTGTTTATAGCTAATACTTCCAAATTTGGAAGGAGATGCTCAATAACTACTGCTGGAATGATGAAAATGATGATGATGGTGATGATGATGATGATGATGGTGGTGATGGTGGTGGTGATGATGGTAATGGTGATGATGATGATGATTATGATGGTTATGATGGGGATGATGATCATGATCGTGATGGTATGATGATAGTGATGGTGATGATGGTGGGGATAATAAAAGGGGTGTGTGGAGATTGTTGTGAGGGAGCAGGTAGCACTTCAGCCCTGGTTTAGACTTCAGCCCTGATATTGTAGGACCCTCCAGGATCAGTTTCCCTCATGTTATCTTTGAACACTGTAATTCTCAGCTGAATAGTGGCATCTCTTTGGCATGAATGACAAAGAGTTTGACCCGGGTGTGGAGTAGAGGGAAAGTCATGCGTATTGTGCAGTGTGGGCTGAGCTGTGCCCCCAGATATAGAAAGTCAAGTCCTAACCCTGGGGAATGTGACCTAATTTGAAATTAGGTTGGCGCCTGTAAGGGGGTCCCGTTGAATTAGAGTAGGCCCTAAGTCTAACAGGACAGGAATCCTTACAGAATAAGGGGTAGAGACACAACACAGAGAAGGCAGCATGCAGAGATGGAGGTGATGAATACAGCCAAGGAGAGACAGAATCAGGGTTGGCTATAAACCTGAGATGCCAGGAGGAGCCTCCAGTCCCCTCCACAATTCTGCAGGTGCACAGTCCCACGGCCACTTGCTCTCTGGCTTTTTGTCTCCTGAACTCTGAATATGAATCTCTGTAGCATTGGATACTTGGTGGCAGAAGCCGTAGATACTAAGAGGAATGTGAACAGCCTGGTGGTTGAACTCTGAAGGTGGAAGATCAGGGTCTAAGTTCTTTCGCTCTACTGAGTTGTGACATGGTTTCTTTCTTATTGAAAATTTAAATTTACTTTTGTTTGCTTGTGTGTGGGAGTCAGTGCATGTGTGCAGCACAGCCTGTTTATGGAGGTCAGAGGACAGCCTGTGGGAGTCAGTTCTCACCTGCCACCACGTCTGACCTAAGGACTTGAACTCCTGTCGTCAGTCTTGGTAGTCATTGCCTTTACTGAGCTGTCTCACTGTTCTGACTTGATTTCCATGAGCCTCTGAGAAGAGTGAACGGAGATGCTGTGTCATATGATTGCATGCAAACTGAGGGGATGCTGTGTGGTGCCCAGCCCAGGTAGGTAACCGGGTGTGCACATATACCACAGGACCACACCAGGATACAATTGTGATATTGGTTGTATGTTAAGTGTTGATGGTGGATTCACCATAGGAGCTCAAGATAGGCTAGTCTCAATAAAATTAACTTCTGTCCTGTTTAAATAAGACATTCATCTTTCAGCTCTCTGATGTATGTCCATATCTACACCAGAAATCTAGTATACATGAGGAATTCCAGCCCAGTGTCTTCAGCATGGAGGAAGTTACTAGGTGTGTCTGAACCTCAGTAGCCTCTGTAAGCTGACATTAGTGACTAGCACCTGACAGGTTCATGGTATAAATTGAAAGGGGAATATTGGTAGCTGTGGGAGTTATGGCTCGGTCAGTAAAGTACTTGCTCTACAAGGTTGAGGACCTTGATTCAATCTCTCAAAACTCAAATGAAAAAGCTGGGTGAGATGGCCCAGACTTGAAGTACCCGCACTGGGGAGACAGAGACAGGAGGAATCCTTGGGGTGTGCTAGCCAGCCAGCCTGGCCTGCATGATGGAAGCCTGGCATGGTCAAGTGTGCCTGTAACCGAAGAGCTATGAGGATGGAGGCCAGAGGATCACCGGGGCTTGATGGTCACCAGGTTAGTCAAGAGTGATTTCCAGGTTCAGTGAGAGGCTCTGTCTTAAGGCAATGAGGGGAGAGGAAGGAGCAGGACACTTGGTGCCTTCTCTGGCCTCATACCTGTGCACACATATGTGATGCACTACACCACTGCCACCCCCACCCCTTATACCCCTCCATGCACACACAACAACACCCCCAACACAGGCACATACAACCACACACACATACATATACTGACAAAGTGGTGGCAATGATTAAACTTTGACCTCCCAGAAGCGATAGATTGTATTATTGGACCAAACCTGACCAGTCAAGAGTTTACAGCATAAAGTGTTTACTAAGTTAAATGGAAGGATCTGGGCCTCAACTCCATTAGTCCTTTCGGGACCTTAGGCACCCATTCCCCTGAGTACAGCCCCTGTTTGTTGTAGTGAGAACATACATACTTCCCTTGGTGGGCCAAGGACACAAGCTGTACCTAGACGTGAGGTAGGGATCTGAATGTAAACACACACATTCCTGGTGAGAGGCCTGGCAAGAAGAGCATTCCTTGAACGACCTGCAGCCTCCCAGGCCTATTCACCAGATCACGATCTGGATTAGCTCCGAAGGGAGCATGGCGGCACGGTGGCTGGGGTGGAGGGTGGTGGGATCAATCTCCCAAACCTCACGGGAGCCAGGGAAGGCTGTCTGCCAGGAACTTCTCCGAGCAGAAAGCATGTCTTGTCTTCGCCTGGTCCCTGTCCACCGAGGCTCTCTCAAGCTGTCCCTGTCAGGCTGGGGCCACTTAGTCTCTGTGAAAACAAGTTTCATCATTGCAGCTTCCTAGAGATTATGCTTTTTTGAGTAAGAGAACTGAAGCAGAAACTTTAAAAACCTTAATTATGATGGGCTTGTACTGTTTCCTTTGTTCATGACCAAATCCTGAAGGCAGGGAATCTCTGTGGAATTTTAAGGGTGGGTGGAGGCCACCGAAGGTGCCTCTTTTGTCATCTCCAAGTCTGCACTGGCCACAGCAAGCCCCTGGGCTCCACAGCAACACAAGGCTGTCGCCTTGTCTGACTGGGTTCTGGGAACTGTTCTGGGGAGAATTGAAAGCCAGAGAATAGGTAGGTGGGGTTTCCACATGGACCAGCATCCTTCCCACACCCTCAAACTATCTAGATTGGCAGCTGACAACTAGATATCACTCCCTTCATGTGGCCATGAATTTGCTGTCAAGAAAGGCATCTACTAAAAGCAATGGTGTGTGTGTGTGTGTGTGTGTGTGTGTGTGTGTATGTGTTTATTGCTGAGCATAACAGGCTTTCTGGCCCACGACCTTCTGGATTCTCCTTTCAAACCCTTCTTCCATCATCAAATAGGAGTGCAGGGATTACCGGCCCACATGATACTGTGCCCAACATTTTTGTGGATTCTGGAGATCTGAGCTCATGTCCTCATACCTGGGCACCAAGTGCTCACCTACTATGCCATCTGGCCAGCTTAAGAACTCTTACATGAGGATCTAGTTAACTCTGAGTTGGAAGATTCTCCTCAAGGAAGGTTCTCATATTCTGTCATCCAGCAAGTCCACAATAAGACCTTGATCACCACTGTCTAGGTATCCTCTCCCAAGACTCAACAAAAATAACCATTTCCCCAAGGTCCATAATGTGCTAACTCTCCTTTTTTTTTTTTTTTTCTGATGATCCCCTGACAGTTCTTTGTACAGTGTTTATGAACAGAGCCAGTCCACATGCATTGAAATACTATAAGCATCTATGTGCAGGTTTAGAAGGTTTAGAAGATCTCTACGTGCACTATAATGTATCTGGAGAGCTTTTCTCCAGGTGCCACCAAGCCCCAGCAGGCCGGTAGCCCACTTATAAAATGAACACACAGATGCTTATATTACTTATAAACTGTATGGCTGTGGCAGGCTTCTTGCTATATAGTTCTTATATCTTAAATTAACCCATTTCTATTAATCTATAACTTGCCACGTGGCATGTGGCTTACCTGTATCTTACATCTTGCTTGTCATGGTGGGGGCTGGCAGCTCTCTCCCTCTGCCTTTCTGTTCCCAGAATTCTCCTCTCTGCTTGTCCCACCTATACTTCCTGCCTGGCTCCTGGCCAATCAGCATTTTATTTACACAGAGCGATATCCACAGCACTATAAGATCTCAGAATCCAGCTCCTAGATGATTCTGCACCTGACGCCTTCATTGACTGTTAGCTCCATGATCTCCACAGACACAGCGATGACCTGGTACTGACTGACTCTTGACAAGTGGCCTGAACAGAGGCTTGTCTGACTGTGCTTGGGCCTGTGACCTGTCCACAGACTCCAGGTCTGCGCCTCACTCCCGTCCCCTGGTATTTCACGAGCTCTATCCCTGGGCTCTTTTCACAGGTGCCTCCTCTACTGGGCCTGAGCACACCCCTCGACAGGGACTGTACTTGCCAGGTTCTGTAAAATGGGGTGATTCCACATCTCCCCACAACTCTGTCGTCTTTCTAGAGTGTGGGTTGTGAAGCCCATTCCTCTGGATGCGTCTTCCTGGGGTCTGTAAATGACATCTTCCTTCCTGTCACTCAGGTGCTTGCTCACCCTCACTGACTGTACCCACACATCAGAAATGTCAACCATGACCCAGTCTCTGTAATGTGCTTCACTAGTCTCCATAATCGCAGTCTCACAATCAGACCGCTTTGAAGAACTGCCATCTTTTCTGACTTGTGCTCTTTTCTTGTCCTCCTCCCCCCAGCCCCATTCCCCAAATGCAAGCATTAAACAGACAGGGCAGGTGACAGTTATTGATGACTTGACAGGATCTGGGATCACCAAGGAGACAAGTCTCCAGGCCCACCTGGGAGGAATTATTGGGCATGCCGATGAAGGATGATGTTGATACAGTTAATTGAGGTGGAAAGACCCATCCTAAAGGTAGGTAGCATCATTCCTTAGCCTTGGGTCCTGGACTGAACAAGTAGGAGAAAGCCAGCTGAGCACAAGCGTTCACCCCTCTCTGCTTCCTGATTGTGGATGTGAGGTGACCAGCTGTCTTCAGCTCCTGCCGCCCCGGTGCTCCTGTGTATTGGAATGTAGCTTTGAGTTACAAGCCAAAATAAACCTTTTATCTCCTTTAAGCTACTTTAGTGAGGGTATTTTAACACACCAAAGAAACTAAGCCGAGCTACTGACTGCCCACCACTGTTCCCCGGATTTTAAGCTTTAACAAACAATCATTAATGCACAGTCAAATAAATGAATGGGTGTAGTGAGCATGGCATCTGCTCTAAGTAATGGCACAGCATGTGCCATTCACAGGAACTCTAGGAGCAAAGGTGGTAGGAGGGCACAGTCTTGAAACACCCGCAGAGGCCACTAGGCTGAGGCTACCGGGTCACCTCTCAATATCAGCCACCTCTAGATTCTTCTCTAGTGGGGAACCTTGATTCTGGTTCTTTGGCAAGCATCAGAGAAAGACTCAGGCCTACGTTTCAAATCCTTTTTGTCTGACTCATGTCTATCTTTAAACACTGGACTAACACCCTCTATGCTGAGATGCTCACACCCACTGAAACTGACATCCTTTTAGGAAGGGGTTCAAAAGGGCACAGTTCCCAAGTCACGGTCACATCAGAACACATTCCCTTTGAGTGAAATAACAGAACCCCTATACTGCTCATACAACTTTTCTCCTGGCCCAGTCCCATGTTTGTAGAGGTTTTCTGCCTGGTTCAATATCACCGTTCAAATTCTTAGCAGCTCTTTATTTCCACCCCAACCCTTGGTTTTGACCCAAATTGGTGACTCTGAGAAGATGTTCCTGGTTCCTCTAGTAAGTCTGTGACCCTGTGTTCCTCTTCTCCATGGCCAGGTTCCTCCATTAGCCCATTGTTGCTGTGACCTGCCAGCTTTGGCTTTAAGGAGGGAGCAGCCAAAGTGACTCATCCATGGCCACTGATGTATTTAGAGCTGTTTTTCTGTATTTCTTTTCCTCCTTTAAATTCGATCTCTGCTGAAAAGACCCCCAGGCATAGAGACAATAACATCATTCATTAAAATATTCAAATCAGCTTCAGCAGCCATAATGGCCAAGATAAAACCTTGAAGCACAAATTGCCTGTAACACAGCGCCTATTTAGCCAAAGGGGCCTGGAACAATCTGGATTTGGGGTGCTGGAAGTGGCTAAACTCTTGTCAACAGAAAGTTCCTTCGATTACTCTGAGTCTCCACATTTGCAGGCTAGGCTTACTCTGCTGAAATATTTACCAAAGATCACTAATTTCAAGACTTAACAAGATCTTTGCTTCTAGTGTCAGGACTGTAATTTTTTTTAATAAGATTAAAAAAAAAACCTGTTACATTAAAACTGTTCTCATTCAATTATCTGACAAAGGTATCACAAATAATAGCTGTTTTTGAATTTCTTATAAAAGATTATATTTTGCCATACTTCTGATAGGATCAGGGATTAGAACAAAACAGATTGGATGAATTTTGTTTAAGAAATAAATCCATTTTGAGACATAACAACTGTAGGAAAGAATTTTGGAGATCAGATGAGCACAGTTGTGGTGAAGGTCAAACATGGCATCTTTGTGACGTTGTTGGAGGCAAAGGCTTACGCAAGGAAATTATTCAGTTGGAAGAGTGCTGGCCCAATGTGCAAGATGCCCTGTGTTCAGTCCATGACCCACATAGACAGAGATTGATGGTGCACATAGGTAATTCCAGCACTTGGGAGGTGGAGGTAGGAGGATCAGAGGTCCAAGGTCAGCTTCAGCTGCATAGTGAACTTAGGGCCAGCCTGGGAAATGTGAGAGGAGACTCTGGATATACAAACAAAGAAACAAGTCTCTGTGACGGTGTGTGGCTGAGCCCATGTCTCACTGGCTACTTCACCTTTGACAAAGGGCTCAGTGCTCCAAGTCTGAGAATCTGGACCTGTAGAGTAGAGAAAGGATCACAAGCTGCCTCCTGAGCCCTTGAAAGAAACTGGTCCATCCCAACCACATGTTTCCTTCACTGCCAGAAGACAGGGTTGGGCGGAGAGGAAGCCAACACTCTTCTTCCCCCCGTTTCTCCAGTGTCATTTCCTGCTGCACTTATACTGTGTCCCTCTGTGACTCCAGCCTCCATCTGGAAGCCTGGGTGTCTGTGTCCCACTGGGCTGCCTTGGCTCTGGCAACACCACCTTGGTTATCTGTGACAGTGGACTCAGCATGCCGCTAATTCCTGGATTCTCATGTTATTCTTTTATTTGGCTCATCAGAACCCTTGACATGTATAATCAGTTCCCAATTTTGGATTTCTTCCTGTTACAGCTCTAGAGAGTTTCCATTACCCTAACTAGATTGCCCTCCCTGTCTCCTTCCTTCTCTCTTCTCTCTTTTTCCTTTCTATTGACTCCTTTAGCAGTCCATGCCTTGTAAGTTATTATATCCTCAGCACTTGGCTTGGAGTGTAAATTAGCCGATTGCTTGGGTTAGGTCAACCCATAATGCAGGTGAAACAGCAGCAAACCAGGTATTAAACATGGAGTTGCCAAAAAGAGGTGGCCGGAAGTGGCCTTTGAGTCGGGGCTATCTCAAGCACAGGGGTGCTCTCCTCTCTACCCAGAATCCTTCATTAGTATCTGCTGAAACACAGGGAAGTTCTACTGTCTATTTTCCCTGCCATCCCACTTTTAAAAACACTGTATAATTCATAAACTATCTGCCTAAATAAATGTTTATCTGAACACCAGGCAAGGAGCTTGCAGAATGTTCATGGAAAACGAATCATTTTTTACCTTTGATGAATTTTTATTTATAGGATGCAAACAAGCCAACAAACCAGCCCTACCTCTCCCTCTCTCTGCAGCTCCTTCTTCCTTGATTGAAAAGAAAGATGAGTTTCCCCGCTCTCCATCCATGGTGGATCCTGACAAGCCAGTGTGCAGGCTGAAGAAGCATTTGGGGGCTACCAACAAAATCCTGTGGATGAAACGCACTCAGGTCCCAAGAGGGTTATGCCTCTTCTCCTTGGAGTATGTCATATGAGGGTCTCCTGGATACTGGAGCCTGGGGTTTGACTTCAAAAGGAGATGGCACTACATCCCATGAAATTTATCCCCGCAACTAACAAAATACAGAATGTCTTACTTTCTCTTTCATTCTTGGTATTTTTCAGTATAATGAAATGTGTCTGGTCACAAACCCTCAGATGACTGAGAGCAGGGAGGATTAGGAAGAAATAGGTGCAAAATGGTAGTGCTGGAGTTTTCCTGGTTAGATACTGAGTCTCCAGGGCACACAGTAATGCCCAAGAAGCCCCGTTCCTTCCAGGGCTGTAGACAGACCTAGAACATGCAGTCTGGATGTTTTTATCTCAAGTTCAGACCTAGTTAGGATACAGAGAGCATCACTGGGTCAGGGTATGGCTGCAGTTCTTTCAGAGAGAACATGGGAAAGTAGTCTTCAGAGGTAAAGCCATGGTGGCTTCTGGGAGCTCAAGATCTGTGCAGGCAGGAGGGATAGTGTTTCTCACCCTCCTCCGCAAGGGGAGGAGACATCATTCTGGCGAAGGGCTAGGCTAGGAGTTGGTGAGGACAGCGGATTGAGAAGCAGATGGAAAACCAGCATGGGGTGAAAGGGTTCCCATGTGGCTTTGATGATGGATTTCCTACTTTGGGAGTGGAGGGAAGCCTGATGGTAAGAAAAGACTTGTTAGTCTGAGGTACAAGCTCATATCAGACACTCTGAGACCACAGTGTCCTGTGCAGTTGCGGTTGAGAATGGACACTGAGAACTCCATAAAGCAAGTAAATTCTGCCTTTCTCCTCTTCAAAGTACAGTCTCAGAATGAGACACAAGAGAGAACAGCTTTCAAAGTCTTCAGGCACTTAGTTCTCTGGATCCCAAACAGTTTGATTAATGAGCTAATCTATCTGAGGGAAAAGCCAGGCAGATGTGTGCTCTTGGATGCTCTGTTCGGCAGACTTCCATCTCTGGTACCCACACCAGGAAAGTCAGCACATGCATCCCATCTGATGACCAGATGACCCTCAGGATTAAAACCCCATCCTCCCTGTCTAAAGACCTCCTCCCTCTTCTTTCTGTGGTGTTCACTCTTGGTGGGTATGCTAGAAAGTAATGTTGGCTGACTCTTTCAGTCGATGGTCTACGTCAGGATTTTACCACTTAACAAACTTAGCTTTAAGACAATGAAATATTTTAGAAGTGAAGTTAGGGGAGCTCAAGTCTAGTTGCTTATACAGGCCCTGCTCAGGGAATGTCTTGTCCTAGACTGATAGTGCCCGTTGTGATGACGAGCAAGGGTAAATAGATTCTGGAAACATTCCATTTGGTGTCAGTTCCTATGGAATGCTTGGGTTAACTCTAGGTCCTTAGCACTGCTGAACTACTTTTTGGCATTGTGGACCTCCACTGGGGCAATCTTTTAGGGCAATTCAGGTGGTTGCAGCCAGAATATGCGGATGATTGTTAAGCAGAACTAGCATGGAGGATGGAGTACCCATTAGTAGCTGCTGGTGGTGATTATGTCACTGCCTCGCAGGAAGGAGCCTGGCCTGGGAGCAGGGTCTTATCAAGTAGGGGATATGTGCCTAGCTGGCTTCTACTGGCTCAGGCACTGTTTCCTGTGTGTGGGGCCATGGCTGAGTTTCAGCCTCAGTCCCCTCTCTGAAACCCTGTGGCAGAGCTGATTGCTCTCTCTTTGGGAATTCTGTCCTTGAAAGCCTGGCCAGTGAGATACTCAGTCCCTCGGTACTGGAGCTACCTGAGAGCCCTGAGCACAGTGATTCTGCCTCACTGACCTTTGTCTCATCTCCTTTGTCTCTCTTTCTTGGTTTACCTGCCTCCCTCAGCCTTGGCTATCTTGGGGCACTGCCTTGGTCTATTGATGTAGCCATGACAGAACATTGGAGAATAAAAGGAGAGGACATTTCTTTTTTTCTTTCTTTTTTTTTTTTCTCCTCCGAGACAGGGTTTCTCTGTGTAGCTTTGCGCCTTTCCTGGATCTCGCTCTGTAGACCAGGCTGGCCTCACACTCACAGAGATCCACCTGCCTCTGCCTCCCAAGTGCTGGGATTAAAGGCGTGCGCCACCACCACCACCACCACCTGGCGGAAATTTATTTCTTGAAGTTCTTGAGGTGAGACTTCCAGCAGGCTCAGCCGTCAGTTCAGTAAGGGCTTTCTGGCCATCTTATCTTGATTCTAGGAAGAGTGGGGATAGTAGCTGGACAGCCACCCTAGTGAGGAATGGTCCAGCAGGATGGGATGAGCTAGTCTTTCGTGTGTCATGTCTTGTCCTCAGGGCTTTCTCTGACACTATTGTCAGCCCTGCCCGACCTCTCTTGAGTCAGAGCAGATCTCATGTACCCCACGGAACACAGAGCTACAGGACTGTCAAGCAAATGATACAAGAGTGTCATATTGACCCGATTTTCCCCTCCAGCATGCAGAGCGAATGCAAATGTGTCATCACCCTTCCCCATGTGTGATGCAAACAATATTTTAAGTTTTTTATTCCCCATCTGGAAATTATTCCTTTCTGATTGAGAGGTTCGAGTCCCTTCTGCTTGTAATAATATTATTATTTATAATTTATGTTCTTAATTTTTATAAATAGTGCTTGGTCACTATGGCAACAGAATCTTCACAAATCATTAAATTAAGTAATGAGTAGTCATGATGCTTTGCACTTATGTTCGTTTTCCTATTTAAAAAAAAACCCACTAGAACTCTAACTTCTTTAAAAACATTAATTAATCCGGCCCCTCTACCAGCAGTTTCTGAAGGTGTGTAGCGAGGGGGCAGCCTTTCACCCCTGGGTGGCTTCTTTCTCTGTCAGGGAATTTACAAGGTGGAGGGAGCTCAGAGGTTACCCAGCATGATCCCAGTGTGGAGCTCGATTCCTAGTTAGGGTTACCACCAAATGCCTGCTAAAATGCACCTTGCTCCTATGCCCACTCCAGGACCACCGAACTAAGTGAGGCGCTGAGAGCCGGGAGCACACGCTTCTACCAGCTCCTCATGAGAGGGTGAAGTGAGCTCCATGCCTCATGTCAGAATCCTGGCACAGCACCAGCTCAGCTTAGAATCCTCCTGGGGCTGGGTTCTCAGCCTCAATCTTATTGGTACCTGGGATGGACGGCTTCTGCTGGGGAACCTCATCCTGTGGCGTATGCTGGCACCGCCCCTCAGTGTGACAGTCAAGGAAGGTCCACAGAGACAGACAAAAGTTCCCGGTGGGGGCAAAGTCACTTCACTACAAGACCTTTTCTCCAGTTTTGGGGACCTTTCTGTCTTTTTGTTTTGATTTATTACTCATTATTTTATTTTTTTATCCCCTTTTAGAAGCATACTCATGGTTATGTGGGGGTGGGGCAAGAGGTCAATCTTGGGTGTTGTTCTCAGGCCTCATTCACCATTATTGTAATGACAATAATTATTACTGTTATTATTATTAATTATTATTCTGAGATAGGGTCTCTTAGTGATTGAGGATTCAGTAAGTAGGCTTTGCCTTTTCCAGCCTTTTCAGAGCTGAGTTAATAACAGCACACTGGCACTCCCCGCTCTTGTCTCGCGTGTTCTGAAGGTAGAAATCAATCCTTACACATGCAAGGCAGCAGCTTACTGGCTGAGCCATCCCAGACCGTCTTACCCTGTTTTGTCCATTGGTTTGTTTTTTGTACTTGGTGAGGCAGTACCTGGATCCCTGCAGGAATCTTGCCTCTGCTCCAGGCAGCAGCCACTGCTACACCCACTTCCTCTCTCTCAGCACAGCCTTTCCTGTTTGACCCTTGTCGTCAGACCCTGGAACCAACTCTCCTTTGAACCAAACTTGCGGTATTTTCCCACCATCTTTCCTGTGAGATGCATTTAAATTCCTTCTCACATGCTTTTGATAACACCTGCCTAAACTGAATCGCTTTGGGGGGTGGGGTGGGAATCAGTGTTCAGTTATACCTACTTTCCTTTAGTGACTTTTATTCTGTCTAGGGATTGAAATAAAAATAAACCAAGTGAAGTTTCTAGATGAGACTCAAGACTCAAGACTCAAGAACATGATGTGATGTGTAAGTAGGAGAAAGGTGGGTACCAGAAAAGGAGATAAAAGAAACAGGAGCAGAGCAGATCGAGCAGGGAGGCGCAGGTCCAGCGAGAGCTACAGGAGGTATCATTCCTACCTCCAGTTGAGTGGCAGGGACATGAGGCAAGATGGCATTTAGCTGGTAGTGGGCAGCAGAGAGGGCTGTCAGCAGCCTCAGGTGCCATCTAAGAACAGGCTGAGGAGGAATGTAGTGGGTAGCCATCCCAGCATTGGCTTGGAAGTTCCAACCTCCATTGAGGCTTTGGTAATGGTCACGCCCACAAGGCAGGGCTGAGGGAGGAAGCTGAAGACCCAGGACCGAGAGGAGAGGTCTCTCTTGGTTCGGGATGCTGGACGCTGGAGGTAGACCAAGCAGAGTTCTCCAGAGAACACCGCCAGACTGCGCCATACCTTTGCCAGACCCTACAACCTATCCCTTCATTTGTAAGTTACCCCACAAAATAAACCTCCCTTTAACTACGTGGAGTGGCCTTAATAATTTCACCAACAGAGGAATACAATGCAAGAGGAGCAAAGGTGAGGTTTGATGAGTGCCATGGAGTGCATGTCAGAGTGGAAGCAACTTGATCTTGAACTTCAATAGAGTAGAAGTGGTACTTCTGGCCATCTGGAAGACATAGAGGTCTTGCTATCCTGAAAAATGAAATCAGGCCCTCAAGACTTTTTGTGACAGCCTGTGGTGGGGACAGTAACAGGTAACCATGTGGAAGCCTGTTGGAAGAGGCTGCATGTCCAGGAAGCAAGACTGATGGCTGGGATTGTTGAGATCTTGCCAGTCATTCTCCAGTATGGAATGGGGAGAAGTCCCTGCACCCCACCACTTCCTGTGGAGCTACGGGGAGGAGTTGCCTGCTAGGGAGGGAGGGCCAGTTTTCTTTAGGCAGGTCGACCTTGTTCCAGTGCATGGCCCCACACCCGTGTGTCTATGGGTAGGTCTAACTGGACTAAGTGGGTCATTAATAATGATACAAAAAAGACTTGAAAGTGGCAGGAGGATGTGGAGATGAGTAGCGGGGGTGAATGTGATCAAAGTCCATTGTATACATATCAGAAATTCTCAAATGATTAATAAAAAGCTTTATACTGAAAAAGAGAACAGCTTTGCTGAATACCCAGCGAATCCCATTTCTGTGAATCCTACTTCTTTATGTCACACATGAAAAAAAAAATCCACCCACTGTGAGGGGTTAATTGTCTCCTCCAAACTCACACATCGATGTACTCAATCTGAGCCCCTCGGAACATGAGTGCTGCAGAAGGGGGATCTGTGCACATGAAGGTCGTCATGAAGGGGCAACCCTAGGGTAGAGTGGGTCCTAATCATTAAAGGCAAACATTTGGGACATGAACAGGGGGGCACCCTGTGGAGTATGGAGGGAGAGATAGGCTAGTGTCCTACATCCGTGAGTCAGGGCACACTGATGACTGCCGTCTCTGTGGGAGAGAGGCACAGGACAGGCTTACCTCACAGCTTACCTCACAGCCCTCAGGAGGCAGTTTTGCTCACTAGCACCTTGAGGTCAGGCTTCAGCTGCAGTACTATGGAGAACAAACTTGCTATTGGAGGAGCTCTGTCTCTGCACAGTGTGCTATGCTCTTGAACAGTGAGTGTGCTCAACTTGATGGAGTGTGAGGGATGAAGGACACACAGGGTTCAGCCCTTACCACAGAACCTGCTCCTTAGGGCCAAGTCACCAACACAGGATGGCAGAGGGTTCTGGAAAGGAGGTATAAAAGTAGCTATAGCTCTTTGGTACAGAGCATTAGCAATGCACACAGAGGTACACACACACACACACACACACACACACACACACACACAAGCATATACATATACACATATTTATTTTGAGTTAATGCACAAAATGATTGGTTTCATTATGACATTTTTAGGCATGTTTATCTTTGCACTTTACACATTTTGTCTCCCCAATACCCTCTTTTTTCTCTTCCTGTTGGTCGCTTTTCCCCCCAAATAGTCTCTCTTTTGCTTTTATGTCTCTCCCCCCGCCCCCTCTCTCTCACACACACACACATGTGCACCCCCACCAATGCATTCATAAGAGAAGACATATGTCTGGTCTTCCATCCCCTGCAACTCCATTTCTTGACCCCCTGCCCCATCCCTTTAGATGCCCTTTTCTTATAATGTAGTCCCAAGTAGAGAGTATGGGGGTTCACATGCAAGGGCTCCACCCCTTAAGGCCTCACTAGGTCACACATTCAGTTTGAGGCTTCACATATGCTGCCTCTCACCCTGACCATGGTCCTTCCAGGTGAACAGCCTGTGACAGAGGGGTTTGCTGGCATCTAGAGGCACACCAGGCATCCAAACTCTCCCAGGGCATAGAGCCCATGTACCCATGTTTGGGTCTGCAAGGCTTTGCTCAGTTCCTGGGACCAGGCAGATGCTGGACTGGTGTTTGTTTGTTAATTGCTGAACTGAATAAAAAACAGTAGAGGGACTGGAGTTCACACTGGGAACCCACTCCTCTAGAAGGCTCACCTCACCCTCCTTCCCTCCCTCCCTCCTCCCCTCCCTCTCTCCCTCCCTCCCTCCCTCCATCTCTCAGTCCCTTCCTAACTGCTGTTTTCTGCTGTACCCTGGGCAGAGGAACAAGAACAGCCCAGTAGTTCCCAGAGCCTCAGCCGCCCCATCCGTAAATGTGCAGGAGAGGAACTCCCTGTAAATTTTCTTTAGTTGGGACCGAATGATCTGTGCTAGGCAAGCGTCCGTGCAAACTGTAAATTGCCACCTAAACACAGAAATGAAATGAAAAGGAAAACTGCCCACTAAGACTGCCTGCGCCTGGGTGCTTTCACTTTGAACACCACCTTCCTCTGCTAATGCTTCAATTTATTTCTGGAAAATCCATACTGCGTCCCTGGAGCAGATTCACCCAGAGCCAGCCATTCAATTAATAAGACCCCATTACCCTGACAAAAAAAAAAGCTCACGAGAACCCAAAACAAACAAAAAGCCATTTTCTAGTACCCAAACAACAGGATTTTCAACTTAAAACACAACACCAGCCTAATTAACTAATTAGACAACAAAATAAATAATTATCCAGTGTATCGGAGAGAGGATGAGAGATGCATTAAGAGGTTACTCAAAAGCATTGTTCCTCTGGAAAGGGACAGAGAAGGCGTCACCAGGAGGTGGCGAGTTTTATTTGTGGGTTTCAGTCAGAGGCCTCTCTGAGAGGCTTGCTAATTATGTGGTGGCCCAGTAATGGCAGAGCCATTGCTGGTGAAGTCCCAGGATGACAAGTACTTCCATCTGTCCCCACTGTCCATTTTCCTGGTGTGGCATGAGGAAAGTCTCACTTCCGAGCAAACTCATCAGAGTTGCACCACCCACAATGTCAAGTGGATGGTCAATGAGTCGCTGGTGTGCACAGATGGAAATTCTGGGACCTCTTCCCTCATCCCCCTCAGCCAACCTACAGGTAACCATGACTCATAGCCCCCAGGCATAGCTTGCCTGGGATAAAGGTACGTTTATTTTTTTTCTAGTCAGAATAGAATTTAGTTCAAGTCACCCAGATTCATTTTTAGGACAGAGCTAAGATTTAGCATGTGGTAGTCCATGGGGTAGGCAGACACAATACACACAGTGTGACAGATCTGGTGGGTGTCATGCTCAGTAGACACTGTCCACATCTATGGGGATAATGGGATTGGTCATGACAGAAAAATGAAATCTAAATTTAAAAATATAGGGCATCAGAGATGCCTCATTGGTTCATGAGGACCTGAGTTCAAATTTCCAAGACTCATGTAAAAAAAAAAGTGAGGTGCCTGTAACTTCAACACTGGGAGGTAGGCACAGATACAGCAGGATCATTGGGGCCTTGCTGGCCAGTTAAGGCTAGCTAGAAAAATATCCAACCAACCAACCAACCAACCAACCAACCAACCAACCAACCAAATGAACAGTCCTTCCAGCTCCAGGTTCAGTGAGGGACCCTGTCTCAAGGGAATAATGTGGGAAGTGACAGAGCAGGACACCTAGGTCCTGTTATCCTATTCTGGCCTTTGCAAGCATGCGCCCCCCACACATACACACATGTATACTGCTTTGGAACACATGTATACTCCTTTTCTACACTATGAATACATGTTACTCTCCTTGGTTGATAAAAAACTGACAGGCCGGTAGCTGGGCAGGAAGTTAGTCAGGGAAGCCAAATTAAGAATGCTGGGAAGAAGGAGGGCAGAGTCAGGGAGATGTCAGCCAGATGGAGAATGAGTCAAACACACAAAGCAGGATAGAGGTAAAAGCCATGAGCCTTGGGGCAGCACATCGATGAATAGAAATGGGTTAAGCTGTAAGAACTAGTTAGTAACAAGCCTAATCTATTGGTTGAGCATTTATAATTCATATTTAGCCTCTGAGTCAGTTATTTGGGACCTGTGTGTGTGTGTGTGTGTGTGTGTGTGTGTGTGTGTGTGCATGTGTGTGCGCTCATACTTCCAAGTAGCTTAGACTGGTTGGCCATTGATGGTCCATGATCCTCCTGTCTCTACCTCTCCAGTGTTGGGATTATAGGCATATGCTACCACATCTGGTCCCCATGCTTGAAAGGCAAGCACTTCACTGCTGTGGATATCACTCTGTATAAATAAAGTGCTGATTGGCCAGTAGCCAGGCAGGAAGGATAGGGTAGGCAGGACAAGGAAGAGGAGAAGGCTGGGAACAGGAAGGCTGAGAGGGGACACTGCCAGCCGCTGCCATGAGAAGCAACATGTAAAGACACCAGTAAGCCACAAGCCATGTGGCAAAGTATAGACTAACAGAAATGGGCTAAATATAAGAGTAAGAGCTAGACAATGGTAGGCCTGAGCTAATGGCCAAGCAGTTTAAATAATATAAGTGTCTGTATGATTATTTTATACGTGGGTTGTGGGACCACAGGGGGCTTGGTGGAACCTGGAGAGAAGCTCTCCAACTACACTTCACTGAGATGTCTCCGCAACCAGACTCAATATTTAAAGCAACAAGGTTACGATCACGGCACAGTGTCACCCTGGCTAAAGTCTGGAGAATACATTGGGCAACATGCTAGCAGGCACATCTAGGGCTCTGAGGCACAGCCTAGAAGTGGCAGGGATTGGGTGCTGAGATGACAAGGGCATTGGGGTGAAATAGGTCGGTCTCTGAGATAGTTCACCATAAACCTACAGGGGTTTAAAAGCAATTGGGCCTGGGGAGGGAGAGTGGCTGAGTTAGAATTGTCTGTCTAGCTCCTAGGGTGTTGTTTCTGCTGGATCACTGTGGGGCACAGTCTGGTGGAAGGCTCATGCTACTGCTCTGAGGGCAGACTCTGTGAACTCTGAAGGACAGTTAGTGAAACTCCCCCCCCATCTGATATGTAAGGACACACTGCACAGAGATACGGGATACTTCATTCCATTCAAGGGTGGGGCTTATGCAAGCCAGAAACACTGAGACGAAACACTCAGAACAGTAGTGGGCCTGGAGTCTAGAGACCAGAATGGGAAGGCCAGGTAAGCTAAGGAGAGCCCAGGCAAGCTTCCAGGCAAGCTCAGTAAGAAGTTGTCACAGGTGGGTGGGGCAGCTCTTCCTGGAGAGAGATAACACAGGCAGAAGTGAGCAGGGCTCTTCAGAGTGGGAAAAAGCAGCTTTGAATCCCCCATCTGTCAGTCACTCATCAGGAGAAAGCCTTTGCACAGGCACCTTGGCCTCTCTGACCCGAGGAATAAAGTTCATGGCAACGTCCACCTCAAGCGAAATTTGGGTGAGTTGAGAGGCCAGAGACCTCAGCTCTGCTATGTGGAGGTGACAGATGTTCAGTAATCTGCTGATGTGAGTGTCACCAGCAAACATTAATCCTCATAACCACTATATGGAGTGAAAGTCAGGGGCCACATCATGAGAGATTCCAAGGTCAAAGGGCATCAGAGTAAAGGCAGCCAGAGCTGAGGCTAAGCGTGGGTGGGATGTGTGGGTAGGGTCTCCCTTCTTTCTTAAAGCCTCAGATTTCCAAGCTTATGTCTTGGCTATCGCCAAGCTGATGACCCTGGTCAGCTCTGGCTCACACAGTGCTTTATTTGGCCTATTTATTTGGGTTTGTTTTGTTTTTTGCTTTTAATAGAAATAAACATTTAAAATTTAGATTAACAGCATTAAAATAAGCCTCATCCAGATCCCAGAAGGTGCTCAGACAGTGAACACAGGAGCAGGAACCCAGAACTAAGGAATAAACAGCTTCTTCAAAGGAGATACCTGGTTTTCAATCCACTAATGTCTTCACTGACTGTTTTCGGTAGGTTCTGATGTCAGCTTCTCTTCTACGGTTTATGAGGCTCATAGGCTTAGGAAATTCCAGAACATTCATTTGCAGTTATGATTTTCCAATGGTGTTACAGCTAGGAACATCAGTTTTCATGACAATAGATAAGGGTGATTGTCTTAGGTTTCCATTACTATAACAAATACCCAAAGAAGGGTGACCTTATAAAGAAAAGAGGTTTGTTTAGTTCACACTAGTGGAAGTCCAAAGACAATGCCAGCAGCATGGACTTGGTTTTGGTAAATAGCTTACTGTGGATGGCATCACACAGTAGGAGCCAAGTGAATAGCAGAGATCACATGATGAAAACAAGAAGCTAGAAAATGAGTGGGTACCATAAAAACTATTTTAAGCTTTTCCAGGGACAGAGACCCCAAGGAACTAATGATGTCCTAGGTTCCACCTCGTAAGAGCCCCATCATTCTTGTCAGAACTTGAGGTGCAGAGTCAGAACTGTGAGTTCAAAGTTAGCCTGGTCTACATAGTGAGTCTTAAGCCTGCCAGAGCTACACAGGAAGACCCTATTTAAAAAACAAGAACAAAACCAACAGAAACATTCCATTATTCTCAATATTGTCACATTGTGTCCCCACCTTCCTATCTATGAAAGCTTAAGTGACACACTTCAGCCACATTTGGGCTATAGCCTGGTCCTCCACCATTAATACTGACCCTTCGTGTTTCCTGGGTTTACACCAGCACACACAAAGGCACGGAAGTACTGACGCATGCGCAGAGCTATTTGATGGACATTTTCAATTTCCCCCATGGTGCATTCTAAAGTTTAACTTGTTCGTACTAGAATCAGGCGTCAGTATCAGATTCTGCACATATTCCTATCTGTGGTTTTCTACGCCGACAGCATCCATATTTCATTGTTCCTACCCAGGTGTTCTGCCACCTGACTGCTTTAGAGACACATTTGGCCTGAAGTTCTGGTTCAAAGGAATCAAAACTTCCCTACCCCCTGAGGGAAAGGTCTTTTGACGATTCCTCGTCTCCATTTTCCCTTGATGAACTTGTGAGGTGGGAAAGAGATAGATATGAAAAAGCTGTCCTCTCTGTTAAAACAGCACAACACAAAAAAGGCAATAAAACAGTCGACAGTGGAGGAATTTTCCCCACTAGCAAGACCAACTGCTTGCAGCGTTTCATTTACCCAAGGACACTGTGTTTTCTCAAATATCCCACAGTGATTATCTGGAAACATCTCAAAAGACTTTTTTTTTTTTTTTTTAACACAAGTTGTCTTTGGTCAATAAATACCACGACTGAAATGTCCTGGGGGTAGAAATTTATGACCAAAGCCCAGAAAATGAATTCATAAATCAGTTGGCGAAGCTCTCTGGTAGCCCATCTGATTTTCTGTAGAAGTTAGCAGAGGCCAGGAGTGCTTATGAGGTCACTGCTAGGCTCGGCTCAGACCTACTTGTGGCAAGAAGGAATTGGTTCACAGAGTACTATTTATCCAGCCACAAGGGGATGAACCCATCTGCCTTTGCACAGTTGACACCTCTGTCTCCTCTTTCCATTTGTTCCTAGGCATTGGCAAAGAGAAGTGTGTCATGTGTCATGGATGAAGTAGGGAACTGGGTTTTCATTCCAGGCATACCAGTTGGCTGTGTGAGCTTGGCTGAGTCTTTTGAATCCTCTGATATTGCATTCTGATTTGAAAACTACTGAGGATGGTACCCACCCCAATGGACTGTTGTCAAGATTAAATAATGTTTTTGAGATGCTAGTGCCTTGCCTTTCCAATGAAAGCAATTGATCCCATGTCAGCCTTATGGATAATATTTATAAGGTGTCTGGCACCATGGCAATGTTCCATAAATTACTCTTAGCCTGTTCATCTGTGTTAATTTAAGGATGACTAGAGATGATACTGTGTAATTAATAACAGCTTCCTCCAGAGACATAGCTTTATTAAACCTTTGTGTAGTGTGTCTTGATAGGATATCCTGTTCTCATCAGTGCAATCTTCTAGGTTTCAAGGTCTAGACTAGCCCTGACCTTCATTAGGTCTCACATCCGAACTTCCCACTTAAGACTCTCTCAAGTTAGCTCTACATCTCTCAGCTCTCATCCTGTGCTTTCTCTTCCCCTCTCCACCTTTTCCTTCCTTTCCCCTCTTCTTCATTCTCCCTTCCTCCTCTTCTCTTCTTTCTCCTATAATTCCTGCTAGTATCTGTATTAGCGATTCTGATCACTCCAGGTAGCAAGCATCTGTCTTCTGTTCCTTGCTTCTGAATGTCTACATAGATCTCCTACCTCCCACCTCATGTTTTCCTTAGGACATCTCATGGCAGAGGGTTGTCCAAACTGAATGTGTTGTTTAGACTCATCTCTAGATGTACACCTAGCCATGCACCAAAAAACTAGCCAGGAGTAGATGAAGCACTGACCGGTACTTAGAAGAGCTTTCTTTCACTTGGCCTGCCTCCTGCCCTCTTTAACCAGACATCAGCAAAAATGTGTTCAGTGTTATTTGGAGACTTTTCTTTGGGAAGTTAAAATAAGCATGCATTAACCCCACATGGGGTGCATGCAACAAACCAAAGAAACAGTGCCACCCAAGTCTAGGTTGGTGAACCAGTGAGTTTACTGGGGTCAGTTGCAGGATCGTGGATGGCTCAAAGCCATCTTCATCAAGGAAGAGCCTACCCCAGTACAGATGATGACTCAGAAAAGTTGCATCTTTAGAGTTTGGTACATAACTGAAGACAGTCTCATCTCCACAGCATTGTGTGTGCTTGTGTAAACTTAGGGGGGGGGGTCCTTATACACCTTTCTAGAACTTATCAATTTCTTTCACTTCCTGAGCCTTGTGATTCTCTCTCCTCCCTTGTGGTATGTCTGTTGGAAGGAAATATTTATACAGCAGTCACTCAGGCTCAGTACCTGACATCAACACTGACACCTTCCTTTTCTGCACACAAGCATCTCCCAGTTGATGGACATCACCTCCTAAGTCCTTCTCACTTGTGCTGTTTCTATATCTACTGTCTCCTCCTATTTCCACCATCCATGCCTGTCAATGGATACCTGGGGCTGACTGCCTTTATCTAGACCCTATGTTTCCCCTAAACATGTCTCACAGGGTGGTGACATTACTTTGGACTCAGAAGTATGATCACATAATCTAATTCCTCTGTTTTAAATACTCTGGCCTCTTCATGCCCTCAGTGAAAAAAATCCAGTGTCTTCATGTAGATTCGTGGCCTTGATGCTTAGACTCCTGCTTGTATCCTCAGTGGCCCCCCCATTTCTCTCCACCTCTATTCCTCTCCTTCATAGAGCTGATGGAATCCCACTGGCTTCCTAACACACTGTGGTCTCCTAGGCCTCCAAAACTTGATCTGTGTCCTCTGCCCAAAAGGTTCCACTTGTCTGTGACCACCTCCCATGCTAGGCTCAAGTCTTAACCAAGCATGACATACTCAGAGATATTTCTCTGAGACTTCTATAGGATAGGTCTCTTCCATGTTCCTACCCAATCTCTGGCTCTTTCCCATGAGTCCTTTTATCTTTTTAATAATTCACTAGTCATGAATCAATCTAGGATATGATGTAATTCTGGGCCAATGTTATTTCATGTGTACCATAAACCAACCAAGGAATAAGACTCAGAGAAATATAAATTCATGAGTGTCCTCTGACTTAGCTTGCAGTAGGAAGCACCCCATTCCTTTCCTACAGATTTGTTTTTCTGCCATTACCAGAGCTCTGCAGGGTCCAAAATTAGTACAATGAAAATTCAAGAAGTAACTAATTAATACACTGTAAATTTGACATTGTTCTGAATAGCTTAAGTCATTCTTATGACTTAATGTTAATTCTGGTCCCAGGCTACAAGTGTTGTGGTGCTGATAATTTGTTCATCCAAAGGTGGTAAGAAGTGATCCCTCCTTTAGCTGGAAGGGTGAAAGGAAGATCTTTATTATGGTATATTATTAATTGCCCTAATTTGTTAATAGTCATTGCTAATCTCTTCCTGTGACTAATTAATGTATTTAACTTTATGATAGGTATGCATGGATAAAGAAAATAGTATGTATGTAGAGGGTTTGAAACTATCCATGACTATTGCACACACTGGGGTTCTCAGAACATGTCCTCCTTAGGTAAGGAGGGACAGATGCATTGTTATGAGCTCTATAAATGAGCCTTTAAGCATGTGAAGCTGGAGTATTATGGTCATGAGCAAGTGGCCGGTAGAACAAGGTTGGGCTTTTGCAGTTGGTCTATTAGGGAAGGCTGAAGGAAACAAGGGCTTGGCATGGTCCCTAGATTGTCTTAGGTCACTCATCCCTCATCAGTTTCTCTGCCCTTACTGTGTGGTTGAACAGCCAGCCCTCTCATGGTCACTTGACAAGTATGCATTTACCTCCAAGTGGAGAATTCTCACCCACTGTCAGCCCTGTCCTTCCAGTCCCAAGGGCACTGCCACGTAGATTACTCTGCCTGGCCAAGTCTTCTGACTTGTGCCGAAGCCTTTGTGACAATCAAAAAGTCTTATCCAAAGTGACAGGCATGGAAGAGAAGGCAAATGAAGAAGGCAAGACATTCTCTCTAAACTCTAATTGGCTTTCAAGGCTCTTTTAATCTGTGACAATTTCTCCCACTGTCCCCTTGAATGGCTGCTTAGATCCTGGTGGAGCACAGGGGGCAGAGACTGACAGAGCAGACACCATTTGTTGACTATCTAACTGGAGGGATGCTTCCACAGTTTTCTGAAATTCCAACTTTTCACCCAAGGATAGTTGAAACAGTCAAAAGTTCCAGAAACAGGGTCCTGACCATGCAAACCCCATTCCCTGGCTTCTTTGCTGAGCGGCACTACTCCAGGACATCCAGAGGAAGCTCCCCTCTGGCATGTTACTGCCAACCTTTAACCAGATGGGCACCCCTCTGCTTTGGCAAGATACTCCAAGAAAATTTATCTCATTCTGTTCTTTATCAAAGATGTGAAGGACATGTAGCTACATTTTTCCATAGGAAGAAATGCAGTGACTTGGAATTGTCATTAATTTGCTCTGTGCACAGTCAGTAACCAAATAGCACACAGGGCTTGGCTCTTTCCTCACTTGATGACATGGGTAGCATTCCAGGAGACAGACACTCATTTCAGATTTGGCTCACTCCTCCTTCTTCCCATCACATTATCATCATCATCCATGTTTTACAGATAAGGAAACAGGGTGAGTAGAGTAAGGACCTTTCCTTCTGGGACGCTCCTCAGGGAACAGCACAGTGGGACACAGCAGTACTGTCTCTCCCACATAGTCCTGGAGTGTTGTTTTTTAATGTCCAGGAACAGAAGTGACAGGCTTGGTGACCAATGGGATCTGGGAGAACTCCAAAGTGGTACATGGAAAATGCAAGGCTCCACAACTGAGCAGGCTGGTCCATAGCATGTGCTACTTGTCATACCACATGCTCTGTTGGTGTCAGAGCTTCCCTGGACATTTCACAGGGTGGTCCATGGCCAGCACGCAAACATCTGCTGTGCCTCTGCATGTGTGGCCTGGCTGAATCCCCCTGTCTCCTCTAGCCTTGCCACACACTCTCCAGTTCCAGCCATCTTCTAGTTTTCACGGAGAGTCATTTAGCTGCCAGCTCCTGCCACTGGACTCTGGAAAGAAAGGCCTGGAAGGCAGAGGCTTGGAGAAAGATCAGCTTCATCTTGGGATGTTGGCAAGCTCACTCAGATGCCCCACCCTGCTGGACCTTCCTGCCCAAACCTGCATCTCGAAGACTCTATGATATTGACTCTGTTGTTCTTTTCCTTCCATGCACAGAGCCTTAGCTGTCCTTATCTGGAAAGATCTGGTAGCCTTCTAGTGACTCATTATGTCTCTTTTGGTCAGGAGAACTTATGGTCAAATCCAACTCAGAGCTGTTTTTGAAACCCTCAAGGCTGAGACTATTTTTACAAATTTAATGGGTTGAGAACACCAACTAAGGTAAAATAAAAATGAATAAATAAAAGGGAAATAGTAAGGCCAACAAAGCCTAAACTCCTTATTTTCCAAACCTTTGCTCTTACAGAATCCCACCTTACACCCTTTCACGATTGTCTTCCCAGCAAGCTGTCAGCTCCCTGTCTTTACTGCTCAGTCCTGGCTTCACAGCAGGCTTTATCTTACTGCACCCCAGAGGTGGCCTGGGAAGACAAAGATTCAAAACCCATCTCCACTGCTCAGGAATGAGGTGGCTCAGGGCCTCAGTTTCCTTATGTAACCCCATGGGGGTTAAAACTAATATTTAAACATGTGTCTGTCACTGGAGTCAATGGGAAGAGATATACCTAGCACGCCAGATGGGGCTCCATCCTCACCTGAGGTCCTGCTTTGAAGGCTATTCCCAGCTGAGAACAGGGTTCTTTCCAACCTCCTTTCTCGGCACTTGTCATGTGATCCCACCTCACGTGACTTGGCTTTCCTGTGTCTTTTGCTGAGCTCTCTTAGCTTTGAGCCCATTTCCAGGGCTGCATGCTCATTACTGTGCTGTTCCAAGGTCTAGATGGGGCATCTAGAGAGACTTACTGGACCGTGTGAGTCCAGCACATGCTCTTCAGGGAGACATTCGTCGTTTTCATCTGTGGTCTTAAACCTTCTCCTCATTCTCGCCCTTCCCTGCACTTCAATGTGAAACAATGTCTGCTGTACAGTAAAAATATTTTGACTGTCTCCATCTTAAGAAAACCTTCTAAAAATACGCCGAGACATCTCACATGCACACATGGTGGGCCTGGAGACTGCCTTCCAGGTGATGGAAACACCCCAATCATGTGTCCCTTCTTAGGACGGGTGCCCACAATTCCTGGCCCAGGCTTCCAGATGAGAAAACAGGTAATTGACAGAGGCATTTGTGGTCTTTTTCAGACACTGCACCAGTCCCACTCACTCAGAGAGTCTGGAGAGGGCCCTGTGACACTAGTGATGGCAAGATGTGGCCAGGCCCCTTCCCTGGGGTTTTAAGATCTGCACAAAGATAGGTAGAGTTTTGAAATTCTTTCTTTTGTAAATCCTGAGTGTCTTGCCAGCTCCAACGCTCCCTTTTCTTCCCAAAGGGAGGTATCATGCTCTGTGAAAGTGCTGGGTGAGCCACTCCAGGGACCAGGTTCTAGTTACCATCAGCCTCTGGTCCCTGACAAGCCATGGGTTGTCTCTGAATCTGTCTCTTTACTTCCCAAATTGAGACAGTCTAACTACATGACCTGTTGGATATTACCCTAGCTCTGAAGTGCTGGGAACTGTCATCTGGAGTTGCAATGTGCAAGACATAGTTTGGGTCTCAGAGGCAGAGTTTCTTTTACAGCCCATGACTATTACTTCCCAACGCAATATGTGTGGTTGTTATTCAGCAGACTCCAGCACCAGGTGGGTGCCATGACAGAAAAGGAAATACAAATTCACTGAGTGGCCCAATGTCTGTACCTTACTGCAGCTGATATCGTTTCTATTTTACAGGATGCAGGAAGGAATGAATAAGTTAGAATTAATATTCAGTCTCATATCAATTACTGAAACCCATTTCTTAAAAGGCTTCTTCAAGTTGGGAGAGACAACTGAACAGACACTTACTGCTTTTCCAGAGGACCCAGGTTTGGTTCCCAGCACCCTAGCCCAGCAGCTTGTAAACACCTGTAGTTCTGTCTCCAGAGGACCTGACAATTCTTCTAGCTTCTGTGGGCACCCATCCACCCATGACACACACACATACATAGAAATACAAAATAAAAGCAAATCTTTAATGAAAGTCTTATTCAATACTCCCATAGTAGGCCCTCCATTTAGTGGTCTTTCCAAGAATTCTGGAAGTGTGAAAAAAGATTTTATTTATCATCTGCTATGAAGCAAGATAAGCTCATTTTGGGTTGCAATTCCACTAATACAGTTGTGCAGAGGATGTGTTTAGCTATCATGAGCTGAGGTTTCTCCTTGTATGCTGTCTGGGATTAGTAAGGACCCATTTAGCATGATTTGGTCTTTTGAGAAAATCATGATTCCTTAATGAGTGCCCCATGTGTTCGTTATTGCATGCCCTCAGTCACTGTATTAAAGAGGCTTTGATGATAAGTGTTTTGTAAATATGAGGCTAAAAAAAGTGAGGTCAGTGTCTTACAGCAGGGCTCTTCTCAGCCTGCGGTGCACAGATGTGTACTAGGAACCCCAAGAGGATGCTGCATCGGCTGCATCTCCAGAGCTATTTTATCCCAGAGCCCCTCTCTCATGGAGCTCCTCCCAGCACGGATGTCCACAGCAATCTGTGCTTCCCTAGTTAATCTTCATTCCTCTCATTGACTGGATTTATGAGGTTTTCCTATAACATGAAAGAAGACGAGTAACTTTTCCCTCTATTTTAGACACTCTGCAGCTTCCAGAACATCTGTCTCATTTGCAGCACGTGGAGAGAGGTGGATAGGATCCCTTCTACTATGTTCACAAAACAATGAGAACTTCCATTTATTATGGCTGATATGATATTTGAATTTGGCTTTGTGACAGTTACCTATAATTCTAGCCATTTTGAGATGCTGAGGCAGAAGGGTCACAAATTCAAGCCAGTGTGTGCAGCTTAATGACACTCTATCTCAAAATAAAACGTGTTAAAAAAAAAAAAAAGTTCAATCAAGCTGGGATATAGCTCTGTGGTGGCCTAGCATGCCTAGGCTCAATTTCAGGTACTGAACAAAAAGAAGATTCCTGAATAAGATTTTACAACACTTCTCTGAGCATGTGTGGAAGCAGAGAAATGATATTCAGATCTACTAACATGTAACCTGTAAGCATGTGACAGTGCAAACTCCAGGCATCAGGGCTCGAGGCTGGTTCTGGAAAGAAGGGTACTTGTGATCCCCAGGGATGGAGTCACTGATGGCCAATACAGGATGCTGGGCCCGAGGAGGTTCACCCAGCAGTTTGGGGGTGAAGATACACAGATGCTATAAATCTATAGTGATTTGAGGGCTGCCCCCTGACCACCCACTATTTCCAGTTTGTATTTCTCCTCATCTGACTGCCAAAGGTGTGGCTGCAGTCCCCATGCTGGGCCTTGAGGGGGGCTTCTGTACATGCCATGAGGCTAGGGACTGCTTTGAGATGAACATGGTCTGTGAGGAGGGAGGTGGACTGAAGCTCACGGAAAGTCCACTTTTAGGAGGCAAAGCTGACATCCTGGCAGTTTCTGGAACTCAGAAAAGACAGATACAGTAGGACAAATGACAGCCTTATAGCTAAGAATCACAGGACAGCAGGGCAGCAGAAGCCCAGGAGTGACAGACAGATAGACAGCAAAGGGAAGTCTGACCCAGGAGTGGCAGACAGACAGACAACAAAGGAAAGTCTGACCTAGGAGTGACAGACAGACAGACAACCAAGGGAAGTCTGACCCAGGAGTGATAGACAGACAGACAGATAGCAAAGGGAAGTCTGACCAAGGGGTGATGGACAGACAGACAGTAAAGGGAAGTCTGCACCAGGAATGACAGACAGACAACAAAGGGAAGTCTGCACCCAGGAGTGACAGACAGACAATAAGGAGTGGGAAGAAGCTCTTAGAGAACACAAAAGGGAACAGAAGTGTTTTTAATTTCTTCAAAGAATTAGAGGATGGAGAGAGCAATGGCGAGAGGCAAACAGAAACCCTGGGGGAAAAGATTTTGATATTCTAGAAAGCAATAACAGGGAGTCAGAAATTTCTGTGTGTCACAACTCATCTTTGAAAAAAAAATATCACAGATGTGCTGGGCAAAGGAAGGCTTGGCACAGTGACAAATAGTAAGAAGGACCCTGGAAGTAAAGAGACAGAGACAGTTCATCCCAGGGTGTAGTGGGTAGCTGTTCCGGCTTTGACCTGGAAGCACAACCCCCATTGAGGCTTCTGGTAACTGTCACACTTACAAGGCAGGGCTGATATAGGAGCTCTTAAGACCTGAGATCCGGATGTACCTGCTCTCTTGGTTCCTGGATCCTGGACACTGGAGGTAGATTGAGCAGAGTTCTCCAGAGAACACTGCTGGACTGCACTACACCTTTCCCAGACCCTGTAATCTATCCCTTTACTTATAAGTTACCTCACAAAATAATCCTCCCTTTTAACTGCATAGAGTTGCCTTAATACTTGCACCAATATCTGACGTCCAATGTGGGGCACAAACCCTCAACCCTGAGATTGAGTCTCATGCTCTACCGACTGAGCTAGATGGGCTTTTCCATCCAGCAGTGTGTAGCCCAGAAACTTCTTTTTTTTTTTTTTTTTTTTGTCTGTATTAGCAAAGGCTAAATCTACCACGCAATATACTGCGTGGCTTGGAATCTGCCATGCTGCCTGCCAAGCCCGCATGCCACAAATAGAGTAGCTCAAGCCCGCATGTTGTAGAGTCTTGCTGCCCACATGAGAAATGAAGTAGGAACTGTTTTTGGCTCCGTTTAGAATTGCTTATTAAGTACTATCAGGTTTTAGGTGGAAATTTGAGCCATTGGCTGCCATGAGAAGTAAGATGTAAAGTACCAGTAAGCCACAAGCCACGTGGCAACTTATAACTTATTAATAGAAGTGGGTTAATTTAAGATATAAGAACTAGATAGCAAAAAGCCTGCCATGGCCATACAGTTTATAAGTAATATAACTCTGTGTGTTTACTTGGGTCCAAGTGGCTGCAGGATTGGCGGGGGGTGGGGGGGCAGAGAGATTTGTCCTGACCATAGGCTAACTGGGACGCTGGAAAACCCCAGCTACACCAGGTGAAGAGAAAGAGCAGTGACAGCCATGGGGGCTGGAACTGTTCCACACACAAGCCTGTGTCATCTAGAAAAGGCCCACGTACAACAGCTGAGAAGATAATCCAACACACTATAGGAGGAAATTCAAAGAAAAAACACACGAAGCCCAGGCTTCCTAAGAAAAAATCAAAACCACATTGTCACCAGATTTTTCCTCACAAGGTTATACACCAGAAGAGTAACAATAAAGGGAAATATCCAAGGGGGGTCGGGGGGGGGGAACCATGAATCTTTGTTCATCCCAAGTAGCGTTCAAAAGTAAGGATAACAGAGCATAAAGAAACTGTGGTATGGCCCGGCAAGATGCCTCAGTGAGTAAAGGTGCTACTGCCAAGCCTGAAGACTTGAATCTCTTCTCCAGGATCCAAATGCAGGAAGTAGAGAACTGACTCCTACAAGTTGTCCTTGAACCATACCTATGCTCCCCACAAACAAATGTTATAGAAAGGAATCCGAGACACTGAGTATGAACCAGCAAGACAACCACAGAGATTCAGAGCAAGGCTTCTCAGAGTTGTGGCCAATAACACTAAGGCCTGTGGACCATAGTTCCAAAGTTCAAGTGCAGACTTACCTTTGTGTTTCAAAGCAGTATTCTTAGCTGTGAGCCCCTACAATCTTTTAAGCTATGTGCTTCTGGCACACAATGACAAAATGTTAACTATCACAGTCCTAGAAGACAGTAATGGGGGCATTAGAAGGAGAGGCTGAGATGAACACAAGAGGAAAAGACTCAGCTGGACCAACACTATGCCCTATTGTACCATGTCTGTCCTCCAGGGCACACATGGTGGGATGGGAACTCCAAAGGTCTTGAGCCACAGTTCTGTGACCTTGCCAGCTCCATCCTACATGACCTTTTTCTTGGTCTGGCTCTACTAGCAGCTGGTGGCTTTTCTCAGTGGTCCACATTCCTGACAGCACTTCCTGAGGTTGCCATTGCCTCATTCTTACAGTCTCCTGAGTTATCCCCTGAAGCACCACCTACCAGGAAGTCAACGCTATAAGTAATGTTCTTGACAACATTAGGACATGGATGTCCTCAGTCCACTTCCTGGTTGTGTCCTTGTTCTTGTGTGAAGTGTAGGAGGTGGGATTTTGCTGTTTGCCCTCCTGTCTACATTGTGGCCTTCTGGGCTCTCACCAGAACTGCCCACTGAACCCTGCTCAAGCATTCCAGGACTTCTCTAGTTAACACTGCCATACTTCCAAATTTCTCCCACAGAAGGGTTTTTAAATGTTTCAGAGCTATGGTGTTCCAATAGTCATCCGAAGGGCACCACCTTCCTCACTGCCCCAGCATCAATCTTTCGTGTGAGTCAGCTACCTGCCACTAAACCCAAACATCTCAGCAAGACTGAGTATGGGAGGGAGATTTACTCTGTCTCATCATTTCAGAGTTTTCAGTCTGTCATGCAGAGGTCATGGGAAGGGCAGCTCACGTCAGGGTTGACAGAAGTAAAAAGGAGGAATGCCCGTCCGTATTCACTGGCTCTGGTTTTTCTCCTTCAGTGGGATGATGCCACCAATATGCAGTTGGGGGCTTCACCTTTTAACTAATCCTCTCTGGAAAGGTCCTCACAAAGAGGCCCAGAGGTAGCTTTCCTTAGTCTTCTAAGCACTTTTCTCAATTCAAGCAAGGTGACGTCACAGCATTTAGAGGCATTGCTTGCATTTGTTCAGGGAAGGGAGTGAGTTATGGGGAGGCAGGCTGTGAGGATTCCTGTTCTTTTTTCCCTTACTGACCGTAATGTGACCAGCTGACTTACCTTTGTGCCTTCATACCTTCCTGCTATAGTGGGCTGAACCCTCAAATTGTCTGGCCTCATGAGCCCACCCTTCCTTACCTTGCTTGGTTTTAAGGTATTTTGCCATGGCAATGAGAAAGACAACCTTGTTCTATGGAGATGATAAGGGACTGGCAAGTCTTAGGACCTTGAAACTTTTTTGGGGGGAGGAATTTGTTTTTCAACTCAAAACTATATGGAGTAGTATATTTCAGAAGAAGAGGTTATGAATTTGAGAGGGGATAGAGTGGAGATACAGGGGGAACTGGAGTTGGGGGAAGGAAGGGCAGAACCATATAAATAAGGTATTCATGCATGAAATTCTCAAGAAAGTATACCCCTCACCAACATAAAAATGAATGCTAGAAAATATACAAAATAAATCAACAGGGCTTGTGTGATCTCAAAAGAGGGTCTTCATTGTAGTTTAAATTCCTGATTGACAAATCAACAGAGCTTGTGTGATCTCAAAAGAAGGTCTTCATCGTAGGTTATATTTCTGATTGACTCACACAGTGGACAGGGTGAGAGGAGGCAGACAATGGCTGAGGAGTCAGGAACAGGAGGGAAGTCAGCAAAAACTTAGGCTCCCCAACAACAAACATTGCCTACTTTTATTGTTTACTTATTTGATGCCGAGGGGCCCCAGGGTCTCATGTGTGTTAAGCCTGTGGTAACCAATACTTATCCTTTCTTTACGGTACTTGCTCTGATAATCCCCTGGAGATGCCTCTCATTTGGGTTTCTGGTTTTGACTGGTTTAATCAGTCAGTTGTTAACAATGTGACCTGCTATGCTTACCAAGCGTCTGTTATGACAAAATGTGTTAAATACATGGAAATAGAAAAATATAGCAGTTAAAAAAATACAAATAAGCTGGGTGGTGGTGGTGGACGCCTTTAATCCCAGCACTTGGGAAGCAGAGGCAGGCAGATCTCTGAGTCTGAGACTAGCCTGGTCTACAGAGTGAGTTCCAGGATAGCCAGGGCTATACAGAGAAACCTGGTCTTGAAAAACAAACAAAACAAAAACAAACAAATACAATAGAGGCTGAAGAGATGGCTCAGTGTTCACTAGCAGCTCTTGCAAAGGACCTGGGTTCCAGTCCCAGCACCCTCAGAGTGCTTTACAACTGTCCATGGCTCCAGTCCCTCTTTTGGTCTCTGCAGACTCCAGGCATGCACATGATGCACATATGGATATGCAGGCAATACATACACACAAAATAAAGGAAAGTAAAATAAATTAAATCTTTAGAAACGTTCTAAAGCCAAAAGACATCTTCTCAGTGATATTCTCCATTTGTTCCCTCCAAGTCAGCCAGTTTTTCCAATATCTGGGGAGATCCTCCATAGAAGCTTCCAGAAACCATCAAAGGGACATTTGTCTGTAGTTTTGGTACCCTTATTCCTCTTTTTCTTGCTCAGATGCACCTTAGAAATCATCTCAAATTCTCCAACGATCTCTGTGAGTCGCGAAATGTGTGCTTACAGAAGAGAAAATGATTTTTGCTCAAGCACCGTGCTATTGCCTAGAATCCCAAGACAAAATGAGAAAAAAAAACAAAACAAAACAAACAAACAAACAAACAAACAAAACCCCACAACTCTTGAGTCTCCGGCAACTGGTGATGCAATGAAGGGTGTGAAACGTAAACCGGAAGTGACAGTTACTTTTGTCAGAGGGAGCCTTGCTCACCTGCATTGTCTTTTCACCCTTTACACTTCGCAGCCTTCATCGAGCCTCAACACAATTGTCAGAGATGCTGCGAGGGGCCTCAGGTGAGGGAGCAGGAGGGAGAGGAGGTGTAGCACTGGCCAAGGCCACGCTCCTCCCTGGACTGTGTGTTCGTTTGCACTGGGTCATGCTTAACAGACTTTGACCATCCAAGCCACTGGTGATAGGTGGCATGTATCACTCAGGGTCCTCCAGAAGGACAGAACAGACAGAATGAATGTGTGCTAAAGGAGGGTTATTAGATTGGCTTACACCATATGGTTGAAACAGTCAGACAATACTGTCTCACACCGGTGTAGCTGCTCCATCCACAGAGTTGGGTGCCTTGGCCATCCTAGTCTGGCACCAAAGACCTGGAGGATCTTGAGTTGGAAACTAGAAGAGGCTGGTTTTAACACCAGTGAAGGCATCAGCAGGAACAGGGTAGATGGATTTGCTAGAGGGAGTGAAGGTCAAGAAAGTCCTTTCATCTGGACTGTAATCAGAGGGTGAATCTTCCCATAACAGTTAAGGCCATCAAAACTGTTACCCACAGTACACCCACAGGCCAGCCTAAGGTAGACCATCCTTTACTGAGCTGACAGTTCCACCTAACCATCATAGTGATGGGACAGACTCTATTTGCGACATTTTAGGGCAGTCTGCCTAAGCTGAATGCAAGCTACCTGGATGCTGAGTGCTGCATCAGAGTTCACTATCGGGGAAGAGATGAGGCTGGAGGGGAAGAAAGACCTCCAGGGACTCCAGTCGCAGTGAAGGCTGCGTATAACTGGCATGGTGTATAACTGCAGTGTGCTTACCCTTGTTAACATATAAAGCAGACCTGCAGGCCGAGTGTGGTACAAGGCAGTCAGCAGAAAGCCAACGCAGGCAGGGTGCAGGAAGCCTGGGCATCTTGGAGATGAGCACATACAAGAAGAGATTTACATGATGCTTTAGAAGCAGATTCCTCACTCCAGATGCATAGTAGGTTCTCAGTTCACGTTTGAGGAACAAGATGATTCTAGAGAAAGCATCTCTGAGTTTTCAGCTGAGATTGTTCATTAAGCACAAAGAACGAAGCCCTAGTCAAGGCCAACAATGTGTCTGTTAAGTGCCCATGCCTGTTTTAGTCCATTCACACAATAATTATCAGGATGACTAACAATGGATGATTTATTATAAATATCAGCTCTGCTGCTTGTTAATTCAGAATCCAAACACTTGCCCATTTCCACCCCAAAGGGAGGAGTCTAGTGTGTTCCCTATATTATAACTGCAAAATTAAATTAAATGAACTGAGTGAATTGCATGGGGGTAAATAAACTAATTTAATTCATGGGATGAAGAATAATACTGAATACATCTATAGTTGAGTAAATAAGCCAATTAAATATTTTCTCTTTAGATAGAAGAAGCCAATAGTGCAGCCACAACAAAGGGAAATAAAAGAAGAAAAGAAAAAGATTTTTATATTAATTAAGTGGGGCCCACGTGGACCCTAGCCCCGCCCCAGATTCTGGCTTTCCTGCCATCCTGGGGGGACCCTGGCATTGGCTCCAGGTATGTTTATTTCTTGCTTTAAAGGCCTTTTTAAAACCATGGATTGGAAGGAATGAGTCTGTGAGGCTGAAGGTGGAAATGGTTTCATTCCTGCAGATAATATCTAGAAAATGACACACTGGACAGTATTAGGATATGGTGATGGTGGTGATTCAGGGTTTGGGGTAAAGCAGAGCTAAGCTTAAAGCTTTGCTGGTGCTCATGGCTTGGAGGAAGGGGGACCTTAGGCAGTCTTATTTCTGGAGTAAGATAGTCGTGGCGACTACTTCCTGGGATTGGCTGAGGCTCAGGAGGGACAGCGATGGCAGACACAGTATGTGGCAGCACACACACTATCACAAGGGTTTTGGTGTACTGATTGCTTGTTCTGAGCCCTGTTCTTTCCTGGTCCCTTGGCTGGTGCTAGAAATGGAGGATGTGGTGATACAGAGATAGATGGATAGGACCCCAAAGAGTCTTTTAGGACTTTATGGTCTAGTGAGTGAGTCAAGGGGGTGTCCACACAGGTAACAGAACAGAGGTTTGATAGGAATACCTTGGAACAAGGGGTTAGATTGAGCCAGATAGCCCATTAGTCTCTTGGCCTTGAGAACTAACTGACAATGCTTTCAGTGGGGGTACACAATTCTATACTCTGCTTTTAACCCAACTAAGCCAGATCTCTGTATTTCCCTATAGTTGATTCTAAGCCTGCACACAGCAGAGAAAGAGAAGCTGGGGGGTTCAGGAGTAGACTGGTCCAGAGTTCAGCATCAGCATAGAAGGAGAAGAGGGGCACTGCTGCCAGGGAGTCCTGGATCAACATCTGGGGCCTGGGCCATTCTGGGCGCAAGAGCTGCCCCCTTCCTGAGCTCCAGTTTCCACATCTGTGAGGTGGGAGTGAAGATGTCTTTCCTCAGCTCTGGAAGTATATGGAAGGGCAATTCTGATATTTGATTAAGGGAATTAATTAAAACTATGTGGGATAGGGTTGCGGTGGTGGCACACGCCTTTAATCCCAGCACTTGGGAGGAAGAACCAGGCGGATCTCTGTGAGTTCAAGGCCAGCCTGGTCTCCAAAGCAAGTTCCAGGAAAGGCGCAAAACTATACAGAGAAACCCTGTCTCGAAAAACAAAAAACAAACAAAACAACAACAAAAAGTATGTGGGACACTTGTCAGTGTGAACGATGGTGGGCACTGAAGTTAGTGATAGGCTTGCAAGAGGTGAAGAGGGTTGTTCAGAAATGTAGACACTTTGCTATCACTTGACCACTGTTTGCGTGTGCTGGAAAAGATCCTAGAACAGAGGTCAGGAACTCATGGGACTCACCCTGCCTAGAGGTGGAGGGTTTGAGAGCCTATCTTACATCCTCCATGCTTAACATAACCTAGCTTTTCCAAAATTTTCCATCAATAAGGACTTTGTAAATCAATGAATGAATGAGTAATTATAATCTTCATTGGAATACAAATCTGGACAAATCATGGAGAAGCTGAAGAGTGGATTGACACCTAGGCATGCCATGGGGTAAACCTAAATCCATTTGGACCCCCACCAGGACATCACAGAGACATTTCTTATTATCTGGCTTCCTCAAGGACAAAGGTACCTTGCATGGTCCTCAGAAACTCCTGGTGACCATCTATCACTCCAGCGATTTTGACACTTTGTCTATCAATATTCAAGGTCAACACCCACTACTCTCTTTCATCTTTCATCAAAGATGGATTAATATTTTTGAGCGGCTCTCATATGGCTGGAGTGGTGACAAGGCACTTTACAAAATTAAAATGTATTAATTCTGTCCACCACTCTCCATGATAGAGATTTTATCGCCATAGTCTAGGGCTTAGAGCCGAAGCCCATAAATAGCCGCACTGAGGTCGCGTGTTCTTGTCCACCGACTCTGACCCACTTTCTTTGTGCCTGTGTGACTTTGTACAAAGCAGAGACTCACAGGGAGAGGAGAGAATCATAGCACACCCCCTGGCTCCTCTACTCCCACCCAAGTCCAGGGTTTCTTTATGGATGTGTTTGATAGAGGTAACTCTTGTTCACCTTCTTATCAGACTCTGGCCTTCGCTGTCAGCATTTTAAACACTGCTTATTTTCTTCCTTTCCTCCTCCTTAGCTATGCACATGTGTGTTCTTTCTCTCATTATTGGGACAAAAATACCTTTGAGAATCAACTAAAGGGAAGAGGGGTTTATTCGGACTCGTGGTTCAGTTTGCATCCTGACGTAACAGTGGGAGCACAGTGGTGTGGCCAGCTTTTTACGATGGTGGCAGGAGGCTGTTCACTCATATCACTGTGGATGGGGAGGCAGAGAATGGGGGACCCCAGCACCTAACTGACTTTCTTCTTTTTCCCTTAGTGTTCAGTCCCCACCCTAATGCACAGGCTGGAGTCGCCCACATTGAGGACAGCTCTCCTTCCTCAGTTATAAACCTCTCTGGAAACTCCTTTGCAGACATGCCCTAGGTCTCCTAGGTGATTCCAAGTCCAATCAAATTGACAATCAAGGTTAAGGATGGCACAGAGACACATACATGAGCATCTGTGTCATGCATGTCGGTAGCGGTACTTACACGTAACTTAAACCTCACACATAGGTTTGTTGATGCCTCTGTGTGATGATGAAACTGGTACTGCTTTCTCTTAAGGTGGCTGTGGGTTTTAGTTCAATTTTTATTCCCCTAAGAAAGAAGACTAAATTAACACAATTTTAAGAAGACCAAGTTATCACAGTTTTCGAGGTTACTTTCAGGACTCTGGGTAATGTGGCAGCCTAAAGTCTATCAGTAATTACAAAAGCCACTATAAAACCATGTCCAGCAACTGATGTGAACTGTTTAGGTATGTAAACACCCTCCAGCAAATCGTCCCGCCCCACACTGTTCTGTCAGTCAAGATGCAGCCTATGGTGAAGCCACAGTAATCCTGATTTGTGGATTTTGTGACCAGGCACCGCCCCTTCTCTGCTCCTTGATAACCTCACTCTGATAAGAGTCCTAAGTGCAGCAACCATGCCAGAGAGCACAGGAAGCTGCAGGACACCCACCGCCGCTAGGATCTCCTCCGGCTGACTGAGGGTCTGTCGTGTCTTCATTAAGTGTCTATGCCTAAGTGACACTGAGCTGTTAGGACCCCACTCTCCTCATCTGTAAGGTGTGAATGTTAAGAGTATCCTTCCCAAGCCCCCAGGCAGCAGCTCTCTCAGGTTCAGCACCTTACACAGTGGCGGGTGCAGAAGGAAAGAGTGGGCTGCACGGAACCGGGAGCCTCACATCTCCATCATCTTCCCAGGCTCCCGGAAGCCTTGTAGTCTTTCCTCAGGCTTGGAGAGAGAATCCACAGAAGCACAAAGGGAGCCAATCCCTCTTTCCCTTCTACCCCCTTCTCAGAGCGGGAGTTGCCCTAACCCCGGGAGCGTCTCTCTCTGTATCTTTCCCAACAGTGAACCTGCCATAATAGGTGGACATCATTACCTCCGTGGGACAGTGACGTTGCCATAGTGAGCATCCTACCCAGAAACTATCTACATTGGAAGCCATTCTACATTTGATTCTGCTTCGGGTTGGTGGAGCTCCCTTCCACAGCCACTTAAACATTCCTCCCACCAAAATCTTTAAATGGAGGTTTTATGCAGCAACGTCAATGTCCCCTCTAAATGATTTCTTCTGAAGCCACATAGTGTTTCCTCAGCCTGTCTCCCAATCAAACATTAAGCACAGTGCTATAGAGTAAGGAGAGTCCTGCAGACTTTCAATTTGTCTGTGTATTCTGTGGAGAGGAGCTCCCAACATGAGGTTCATCGCTCCCAAGACAGAAACCATGTGACCAGACAGACCCTTGTTGCTTCATTGAGCCGTGCATTCCTTGGATTGGAGGAGGCTCACTCATGTCACCCCCAGTCCCTCCCAGTCCTCACCATGACATGCAGCTGCTCAATGTGTCTCTGAACTTGCTTTGCAGAGGTTTGGTTCAGGTTCAGGTTCTGTTCTTCCGTGCCTGGAGGACAGTGGATGTACTTAACCCCTGCTAGACTATGGTTCATGCCACAGCACACTGAGGATTTAGTGAGCTGAGCCTATGAGGTGTCGGCTGTGGTCTGTGGAGCACCTCTACAGCCCAGGCTTCCTTCTATGTGTGAGTCACGTCACACTAGAGACCTAGACAGATTGAGGCTGTACTCTGTACTCAGAAATGCTGTTTGTTAGTCTTCCATTTACTTTAGGAGTGTTTCTGAGGCCCTGCTGTGCACACACAGTGAAATGGATATGGATATCCTCCGTGAGCAAGACAGATATGATCCTGTTTCAGAGATCAAGTGGGCAGGCTTCCAACAAAAGAGAAGGCTGTGTCATGAAGAATTCAGTGTAGAAAGCTACAGTAGTTTCAGGGTCAGAGTGATGGTATGTGAGTAAGGATGTGGACGCAGTGACCTGCATCTAATAAAATTAAACTCAGCATCTCTAGGGGGGCCCATAACAGAGAGATATGGTCTGATTGAAGACATGGTTGTGAGAAATCTGTCTTGCTCATAGATGAAGTCTTTATTCAGTGCAATGTATGAACATAGTAGGACCTCAGAAATATTTCTAAGTGGTTGGATGAGTCACCTCTGAGGACAGCCTCTGTCTATCCAGGCTTCCCATGCCACATGAATACCCAACCTTCCTGTTATCAAAAAAATATCAAGTGTACCCCTGACTCCTATCAAGGTGTGTTCTCTGAAAGCTTTGCTTTTTTTTCCTTATAGGGTCTCAGAATCTACTTTTTGTGACTGGGCTCAAATTCCAACTCAACCTTTTGGGAGCCTGAGCACTCCATTACCAAAGCTCTCAACCTTAGAGACTCTACCCTGATTTGGGGAGAAATAGATCTGAGTATTTACAGGGTTGTGTCTATCCTAAGGGCTGAAACCCTGCTTCTAGCCTGGCTGACCCCAGGCCATTCTCCCCCTCTATTTCCCCAAATGTATAAGGAACAGAACATTCTGCCCACCTCCTCCCTCCTGCTTGCTCTCAGCCCCATTCCCTTCAACAAGAGCCTGGTCCAATTAAGTAATTTATTTATAACCACACCAGCCCCTCAGCTCTCTGTGTGCGTGTGTGTGTGTGTGTGTGTGTGTGTGTGTGTGTGTGTGTGTGTGTGTTAACTATTTAGAAAGTGAACCACCTATCAAGCTGTACACCCCACCCCTTCTTCCATTGTAGGCATTGTGTTGGCCCTGTATGAAAAAGGCAGTTAGTCTCTGCCCAAGCCTCTGGGAAGTTCATGGTATAGCAGGCTCCTTGAATGCAGACATAGAAATCTTCAGAAATGCATCATGGGGCATGAGTCTATGGAGGTAGATGAATCTGAGCATCCTGAATGAAAGCAGAGAAAGAATCCAACTCTGAAGGGGCAAGCCCAGGAAGGCCCCCTGGGGCAGGTGAGCTAAACTAAAGCCGCCGATTCCTGACTTGGGGGTTCCTTCTTGAGTAAACACAAGGGTGGTGTTTAGGGCAGTGGGCTGCATGTACAAAGACAAGGACCTGGTTAACAGGATGGACTCCATTCTGTCAGCTGGCACCAGAGACAGGAGATAAAAGGGTCACAGGAGTCAGGTCCCTCTGGGCTACACTGGGCACCCAGCCCTGCATCTGTTGCCAGGAATGGGGAAGACCTAGCAAGGCAGCGAAAGGGTTATGGCGTCCAGTCTCCAGGCCCTGTCAGAACTGGATGCTAGGATTGTGAGGTTCTGGACAGCTGGGTGCCAGGTGGTTCAGGACTGCAGGCCTCTGCGTTCCTGGGTAAATTCAGAACAGCTGAGCATCCCTGGACCTCTCCTGGAGGCACATTGTCCACACAGGCTTCCCTTTGGCAGGAAAATCGACTTTCATTCTTGAGAGCTATGGGGATTTGGGGCAGTTCACAAAGCCTGCCCCTTCTTCTCCCTCCATTCATTAATTATTGTCGTTGGGAACTTGTATTTATCAGGCACCGAGCACAGGTTTTGGGGAGAGATAGACCAGTGTGCCATGTCCCCTGATCTGATACGATTCGGCTCTAAGAAGAAGTAGCAGGCCCACGGACCTTAGTTAATTAGGGATTCAGAGCCTGCCATCCAGAGATGTTTGATAAACAGCTCTAAGCATTATTATCTCCTCAGCCAACTGAGCAGTTGGCCGCCTCCCTGCCAAGCCACCAGCCCCCGGGAGAGGAGCAGTTCCCTCGCAATGTTAACAGAAACCGATCCTCCCGGGCAAGGCTCTGCTGGGCAAAGGCAGACCTAGCCAGGCTGGAAACTGCTTTCCGTCCCCATCTCCGATCCTTCCCCCACAGCCTCCTTTCTCTTACCTGTCAAATGGGGCCGAGACCAGGTCCCCAGGACACTGTGAGGAATGAGGTCACAAAGTCCAAGAGAATGCTACAAACTGCAGATAAATCCAACTTCACAAACACTGGAGGAGGACGGCTTGGGGGAGGGGAGATGCCCACATGTTTTTCACTCTCCTTGGGATCTTTGTGCCCAAGAATCTCACAGGAAAAATGACAGTTGTGCGGACTCTTGGAGACTCACCGTGGAGGGGTAAACCAGCAGGCAGGGTTCGGTGTCTTGGCTTTCAAGAAACTCGAAATCCAATCCAGTTTGGATTAAAACCATTTGGTTGCAACTCAAAACACAGGGGAAGTAAATCTGGCCACGATGTACCAGATTCTTGGTCTAACAGACAATGGACAAAGGGAACTGAGGAGGAGGAAGGTGGGAGGTGTTTGGGGGACCTTGGAGATCTACAAATGCAGGACTGAAAGCAAAAGGATGAAAGGTTTATAACATTCGTGGTGACAAATGGTGCTAGGTTTTCAGTTGTCTCCCCTCTCTAAAAACATCTCTCAAACTGGATGCCAACCAGCTCGGTGGGAAGTCAACAAACGAACAGCACCATTTCAGTTTTAAGGGTGTGGTGGGGGGATACGGGAGTGTGGCTCACTGGTCAGTTTCTCTGTCATCACAGATAGTATTGGGAAACAGCCCTCTTGTCCCTGGCCAAGACTCTTGACAGAGGTTAGATGGGGCATGAAAGCCAATTTAGCCATCTGCAAGAGAGGACACCCTACCTACCTTCTGGGCTGTGGGAGTTGGTGACCTGCCAGGCCTTTCCTGTGTTCTGGTGCCTGTGAGCATCCCAGCTCTCGGTATGTCTTTGCAGACTGAATAGCCGAATGGTGAAGAACACCCAGAGCATGTTGTCTGAATTACAGAACACAGAATAAACTTTCCACACTTGTTCTACTGACTTCACCTTCCTAAATGCTCCAGTGAGACAGCAAGGATGGCGACTGGTCATCTCTTCTGGATCAAGAGGGACACTGATGCATAGAGATGGTGACTTACACAAGGACAAGATACTTGTAGCTATGTAGGATGGCCCACAGCTCACGCAAGAAAACAGAGAAAGGCTGAGGGCTCTGTGCTGAAGGCCCCTGTATACCTGGTCACTAATCCAGTTTCTCTCCTTCTACTGACCACTGACCTGCCTTGAGTTTCATGCAAACATCTCCCTAGATGATCACTGGTCTCTTTGGGCTCACCCCTCCCTGTCTGTTTTCCTCCATGTTGAACATGAAAAGAACCAACTCCCCCTACACACACACACACACACACACACACACACACACACACACACACACACACACACACACACACACACCCCTTCACCACCATCATTGTCACCACAGAAAACTGTTCATTCTCGTTCACGACTTGCCCAGCAACATTTGACACTCAGACCAACGACAGGGCATCCCTGCCAGCTGGCTCCACTCAGGAGGCTCCAGTGGGTGTTTCCAGGCAGATGTTGGCTCTTTGCCAAGGTGGGTCCACCCTGCTTGGGCCCCACTCTCTGGTCCAGCTGTGCATAAGCTTTAAAACTAATCCCAAAGAATGTCCCTTTCACTTTGATTGGCTGCTGGTGACATCATAAGAATTCATGGAAAGTGACTTTGCTACATATCCTGTTAGATATGTCTTTGATTAAAAAACATTGGGCAATCAAATTAATTATATCCCTATAAATACAAAGGGATAGAATATTGGTGAAGTATTTCAGAAGTATGATGTCCAGTCATCTGAGTCTGGATCAGACTGACAACCCCTCCTAGTGTGTATAGACCAGATGCCAGAATGCAAGGTTTTGCCTAAATCGGTGTCCAAATTGGTTTCCTGACCCGATATTGACCCTTGCTTTTATACTCTACCAGCTGGGGAACTTTCCAAGGAAGTGAGATTTTGTTAATGATGTATACAAGATGGAACTTCCCTACAGGAGGTTTGTGAGGTGCTACATCTGTGTGTGCGTGTGCACATCTATATGGATGTGTGCACCTGTGTCTGCAGAAACCAAAGTAGATCACCCTGCAAGATAATCCCCAGCTCTAATATGAAGGAAGGTTCTTCATTATTTTCCTGAGGCTCTGTGCACCAACAGGGTGGCCTGAGCAATAGAGATTAATGCTTTGACTGGAGGCCCGCTGTCTGAGGTGTCAGCAAGTCTCTATGAGAGTCACATGGGACAGTCTGCTCCCCACTTCTCCCTGGCTCCCACGGTGTGCTGGTAATCTTTGCCTTTCTTTGTCTTATAGAAACATCTCTTCAGTCTCAGCCTTCAGGTCATGTGGCCTTCTCTGCTCCTGTGTGTTTCCAGATTCGTCCAATGTGAAGACCCCCATTCACGTTGGATTAGGACCCACTTGCTGGAACTCATCAGAAGTGACCACATTTTCCCTGATCATGTTTCCAAAGAGGATTACATCTTACATCACCAAGTTTAGGACTTCAGTGCTGTACTCTCTTGAAAGAACAATTCAATGTATCAGATACCTTTACAGAATATTAAGTAATAATGAGAGCCCAGGGACTGGATAGATGGCTCATCAGTTAAGAGTGCTTGCTGCTCTTGTAGAGGACCTGAGTTCAGTTCCCAGCATCCATGTCAGGAAGCTCACAGCTGCTTATAACTTCTAGTTCCAGGGGGTCTGATGCCCTGTTCTTGCCTCCATTGTGACCTGCACTCATATGTGTGCAAACACACACACAAACACATATAGACACACACATACACATGCTCACACCCTTAAAAATATGAATAACAGGTCTTTAAAAAGGAACTTGTTCATTCTTTAAAAAGTAATTATTGTACCAACTGGAATACTTTCTAGAACTTTCACTTAACAAGTCAATTCCCCTTATTGAATATGATTTTTTTTGTCATTAAAATAGATTTAATGAGGTTGGCTCAGTTGATAGTTCTTCTATGCATAGACCAAGATGGTATGAAGAAGTCGCTTGAATGAAATTTGGGAGCTCAGAGTTCTGGAGTTGAAACTGCTTCTACTAGCCATGTGTGTTCAAGGTTTGTAGGTAGTGAGGACCGTATGTCAAAACTGTATTTAGCCCATTAACTAAAATTTGCTGAACATGGATCAACGGCTGTGTCTCCGTGCACAGAATTTAACTATTCCTAAGATAAAATGATGCAGACTATTTCGAAGCGAAAGACCAACTAAAGATCTGCCAGACACATAGTAATAAAAGGGTATATGTTTAAGTTCTTTTGAACAATATGTTTGATCATATTCACCCTTCTTCTCAAATCTTCCCAGACCCCCTTCACCTTCACTACCCACTCAACTTTGTGTCTTCTCTTTGACTTTCAAACCCATCATCAAATCCAACGTGTGCTTCCCTTGTCCTCTGGGACCTGGGACCTTCCCACTGGAGTGTGGTAAACCCCGGAAGAGAACTGCCTCTCCTTCTCCCAGCAGCTATCCATTGCCAACTGCTCCTCAGCTGAGGGTGAGGGCTTTGAGCCCACCTGCCCTCTCCATGCTGGGATGTTGTCTGGCTGCAGCTTGTGCAGGCCTCGTGTGCGCAGTCACCACCAGTAACTTCGTTCTTTAGTAGATGGTGCGCAATGCACAGACCGACAACTGACCAAGGTGTCTAGAATAAGACACTACAGCCTGCTCATCCCTCAATGAGACATCTGTATCATCACATCTCCTTCCACAAACGCTCAGTGGTTACAACAGAAGATGGGGTCGAAAGACTGTAGGAGCCAGAGGTGGTGGAAGCCTACAGGGAAGCAAGATATCCACATACACAGAGGCGGTTACCCATATGAACCCACACTGGCTGTGACAGGGTACACGAAAGAGGTACACGAAAGGGCTGGGACTCTATCTTAGGGGTAAGCTAAACATGCCCAAAGCCCAGGGTTTGGTCCTCAGTTCTGAAAACGAAAAGTATTCCAAATACATATTAGTTAAAATTGTTACTAGGGATATGAATAGTCAGTGCCTATAAGAAAAATATTCATCATAATGTTTGATTATGAAACCACAAACACACTAATTTTTTCCATTATAAAGAAAAACTACTTTATCCATAATAGGAGTAAAATATTTTAATAGAGCTCTTTTGAGACTGATATAAAAGGAATATATAAAATGTTAGCAAGTCAGGTTTACTACATATCAGAACATTTATGCGAAATTTAGTTCAGACATGAAAGACCTATTGCATACCATAAAATTATTAAACTTTTTCACAATGTTAATAAACCAGAGAGAAGATGAAATTCAACACACCTTTACTAAAAATGACCTGGTAAACTAATAAGAAAAATTAGGAAAATATATAAGCATAGAAACACCCCAATGAACTGGGCAGTGGTGGCACATGCCTTTGATCCCAGCCCTTGGGAGCAGAGACAGGTGGGTTTCTGTGAATTCAAGGCCAGTCTGAGTTCCAGGACAGCCAGGGCTACACAAAGAAATCCTGTCTCAAAAAAAAAAAAAAAAAAAAAAAAAAAAAAAAAAAAAAAAAAAAAAAAAAAAAACCTCAATGAAATGAAATAGTATTAAATGATACACAATAGGCTTTGAAAACAAAACAAAAACCTTGAAGTCAAAGAAAGAAAATGTCCAGAAGAAAGAAAGCTTCAAATACTAGGAAAATCAAATGCTCTCATCAAGGAAGAAATTGCAAACAAAACTTGAAAATACCAAAAATTGACTGTAAATGAAGTCACAAGTGTCCAAGTGTGTGGGACGCAGCCGTAAGAGATGGTCACCATTGAATGCTTTTGGTACAAGAGCTGGTGTCTTAAATAAGAATGTCGGAGAGGAAGAGGGGTAAGCTCAGATGACCTGAAGAGTTCAACAGCAACCTATAAAAACAGAGTTCAAAGAAGTAGAGCCAGTAAAACAATCGATGAAGCTGAAATTTGGGTCTTTGGAGACTAATAGAACTAATGAATCTCTAGACAAGATAACCAGACTAAAGAGTCGGGGAGGAGCAGAGGCGTGAGGAGAGGGAGCAGGGGAGACAGGACATAATTTCCCCTATAGCATACAAGGTGACACTTTCAGTGGTCCTAAAGATAATGAAAGGACAGTAATGGAATATCAGAAGCAACATCAGGCCGATGTATCAGCAAGTTAGCTGAAGAGCATGAAGCCACTGAAAACATATAACACATCAGGAAACCAAGAAGACAGCCTCGAAAATCCCCGTTTATCACATAAATCAAATTTTACTTAAACTCCTCATCCCTCACACACAAATTCTCTGCTCAGATATCCTTAGCTTCAAGCAGCAAATATTTAAAGAGGACATCTAACCAATTCCAGTGGGATTCTCTCATAATATAGAACTCTCAGTCTATGGGACATACACTGTAGTAATCTTGTGACCAGAGATGCCATGCTTACAGAACATTAAGGAGGGGTGGGGAGATAGCTCATCCAATAATGTGTCTGCTCAGCTTACATAAGGACCTAAATGCCAAACTCAGCATCATGTAAAAGCTGGAGGCAGCCGTGTGTGTGTGTGTGTGTGTGTGTGTGTGTGTGTGTGTGTGTGTGTATTGTATGCATCTGAGTGGACATGTGCACATTCAGGTCAGAACAGGAGTTCTGGACCCTCTATTGTTCTCCATTTTTTTTTTTTTTTTTTGCCTTGAAGCAAGGTCTCTCAATGAGCCAAATGTAGTATGAATTCTAATACTTAATAATAAAAACCTGGAGCTGGATATCAAGGTAAATGTTGAAAGATCAGAGAGACAAAGGAGCAAGCCACAGTTTACATAGCCAACTCTTCGGCCTGTAAAGAGCTGAGCTCCTGTCTTCCCCTGCCTTATATTCCTCCCTCTACCCAGCCATACCACTTCCCATTTTCTCCTCCCAAGTGGTGAGATTAAAGGTGGTGAGATCCCACCTGCTGGGATTAAAGGTGTGTGCCACTACTGTCTGACCTCTTTGGTTAAAGAGTGGCTAGCTCTGCTCTCTGATCTCCAGGCAAGCTTTATTTATTAGAGCATGAAGAAAATATCACCACACCCAGAAGCTCTCTGTTTTGGCAAGGCTGCCCATCCAGCAAACTCTCAGGTTTTGCCTGTCTCCACCTCCCAATGCTGGGCTTGCAGGTATGAGCAGCTGTATAGGTCTTTCTGTGGGTGCTGTGGGTTTGAACTCAGGTCCTTGCACTTGCAAAACAAATGCTTATTCACTGAGAAGTCTTGCCAGGCCCCTCAATCTAGTATTCTTAAAGTCATCAGTAGATCAAATAAATTTTAATTTAAACCACAGAAGAATTTTCCTGATAGATAAGCTGATTCTAAAATGTACATGGGAGTGTGGAGTACATTAATTTTAATTTTTGCAGAATTATTCTGCCTGAGTTGAAACTCAGCAGGAAGGGGCCATAACCAAGCTGCTATTGGTATGTAGACAGACGGAATGGAGGAGTGGGAAACAAGAGAATTTAGAAAATACGCCTTCACCCACGTGGTCAACTGAATTTCAACAAAGGTAATAAGGTAATTAAAAAAGAATAGGCTTTTTTGGCAGCAGGGTTTGCCCAATTGGATGTCCAGGCTGAAGGCAAGAGACCCCAACCTGTACCTTACAGGATGTCAGTGACAAGCTTGGAATAAATCAGCCACCTAAGCAGGAGAGCAGCAAAGACTGCTCTTTGGCTGGCTCAAGACAGAAAAGACAGCTGCGACCTTGAGGTAGGGACACATTTCTAAGAAGATACAGAATAAATACCAGAAGAGAAGTGGCAGTGGAACTGTAAGAATGGAAACCTTGCGCTCCTTTGTGACGATGACGTGTTGCAGGAGTGAGGAGACTGGGAGAAAGCACTGGAGGAACAGGTCAGACCAAGAGCTAGTGCTTGGCCTAAGTGAGGGACTTCACAGCCTCAGGACAAGGGGAAAGTCAACCTTGGTAAGAATGCACCTGTAAAGGCAGGACAGATGCTGGCATTTCACTGAGGGCGATGCGCCTAACTACTTTAATGTATGGACTAGTGGGCAAGTCTTTGCCTTTGGGGGGAAACCCAAGCTGATAGTATAATATAAAAATAACAGCAGTTCACACTCGATAGTGTGTGCATTATACTCAGTCCACCATCACCAACCCTGCTCATGGGGAATTACTCCAGGGAAATGGGACAGCAGGTCCACATGACTCCAAAGGGCTTGAAACATCTTTGTGGATTATCTGCAAACAGCAGACCCAGAGAGATACCTTTGCCCTTGTGCTACTTCTTAAAATCTGACCACGTTCCCTGGTGAAGGATCAGCTTGACCCCCAAGAAGTTACACCCAAGATAATGCAATGCAGACTTTATTAAGAATGGTTTGTACTTTGAGGGTCCATACCTAATTTGCTGAGTCTTTATTTCTTACCGTTCCTCATTTGACTCTATATGTAACAGTTCTCATTGTTCTTTGGGTCTTTATTTCTTGATAAAAATCTCTGTGCTATGGAAACTTGAATAACTAAACTAGGATCTCTCTCTCTCTCTCTCTCTCTCTCTCTCTCTCTCTCTCTCTCTCAAGACAGGTTCTCACTCTGTATTCCTGTCCTGGAACTCACTCTGTAGCCCAGGCTGGCCTCAAACTCACAGAGATCTGCCTGCCTCTGCCTCCAAAGTGCTGGGACTAAAGGCATCTGCTGTCTGGTGGACACCTCTCTCTTTTTATTTGTCTTTTGTCAATTAAATTTTCAGAGCCACTGAGGACCCTAATAGAATGGAACTGGGGTTTCTGTTCTCCCAGAACTGATAGTTGAGTACCCTTTGTCATTTTAATTGTAATCAGAAAAAAAAAATGAAAATCCAAGTCTCTGTCAATCTGTTAACCAAGTTGTGGTATGTCTATACAATGAAATGCCACTCAACAATGAAAATGATTGTTCTCTCAATATATGCAGCAACATTGGAGAATCTCAAATTATTAGGTGAAGCAAAGACATATAGACCCTATAAACTGTGTGACTCCAGTTTATAAAGCAAGTTAAAAATTGAATGAATGTGAAGATGGGTTTGCTAAAGGCTGGAGGTGGGTGTGTGTGTATAAACTTCTAAAGAGTATCAAATATCTCTCTAGCATGGTGGAAAAACACTGAATCACAACTATGACTATATTCCTATATCAAAACATATCTAATGATACACTCAAAGTCACAAGTTTTATTTCATGTAAATTTGAGTTCAGTAAAGCTGATTTAAGAAGTGTAGGAATAAATTTGAAATCAAAATAAATGGCTAGGAGAATGGATTGAAAGTTTACCTTTCCAGGATGGGAGGGTGTGTTGTTTCTTTGTAGAGAAGTAAGAAAGACAAGATTGAACAGAACAGGGTGCAAAGCTGTTCTGTGAGAAGCACCCCAGAGCAGGAGTTAGGGAGCTGGGCTCCCTGTGTTTCCAGGAAATGTAGAGTCAAGCTTCTCAACCAATGTGACTGCCTCAGAGTGACAGAGACTTAAGAAATTGGTGATACTAGAGACTAAATCCTGGGCTGGGCATACACATGCCTGCCCAGGGGCCCCACCTTTCTTTACTTTTGGAACAGGACCTCACTGAGTTGTCCAGGATGCTGTCTTTGAACTCACCTTGTACTCCAGCTAGCCTTGACCTTACAATCCTCCTGCACCAACCCCCAAGCAGCTGAGATTATAGACTCCATTTTCAAATACTTCTTCTGCAATTTCCCCTTTTGCATTTGAAGTTCAATAAAACTTCCTGCTCTGTTTGGAGTTAAACTTCTGCAGATTCCTCTGAAAATGCCGGTGTGCATAGAAAAATCTTCATCCAGGTTCTGGCCCTGATTTAGGGAGAAAAGTAGGGGTGCATAGAGGCCCGAGGCCATTCTTCCTGAATACTTTTTCACTTAATGATGGTGATGTGGCCCAGAGTTCAATGACCTCTAGATCATTAAGACAACTTTGCAGCTTAACTAAACCAACATTTAAGGAATGTTTTTTTACTTGATTCTGTCTTGGGTGATGGGAAACCAAAGATGAAGAAGGCTTGTTCTATGCTTACAGCCTCAGATGAAACAGATATATGGTCAGACTAGTTCAGCTGCATTTTGAAAGGCTCTGTGTGAGATGTAAATCCAAGGGATTATGGGAAGCACATGGAATTATGGGAAATTCACCTAGTATGGAAAATCAGGAATGCTTCCATGGACAAGGAGATGCCTGAGTTAAATGAGAGTAGATGGACAATTATTATTCAAGATGTGTTAAGAACAGAGGACACTGCAGAGAGAGCAACATGAACTTACATGTGACATGGCATGTACATACTGCCACCAACCAGCATAATGGTTAAGGCAAAAGGCAGAGTGAGAGGTGGGGTCTTTGGAATTGGTCTATAGCCGACACTCTAAATGGATGTAATTGCTGAATTCTTTCCCCAGTAAGAGACCGGTGATATAGTCTTAGTGCTGGGGAAGACATAAGTGGTTCCCTGGGGCTCACTGGGCAACCAGCCAAGCTGACTTGGTGAGTGTAGGCTAGTAATCGACCCTGTCTTAAAAACCAAGGTGAATGACATCCAAATAACAATGCCTGAGGTGGTCTTCTGGCGTCTACATGCACAAGCACTCATATGAACACACACACGTACATACACACACACACATACACACACACACACACACACACACACACACACACACACACACACATACAGTAATTCCTGTTAAATTTCAAAAGTAAGGGCACCAAACAGAGCCAGAGAGAACTGAAGTAGAGTAGGAAACACATGAAGACAGGCCCCAGGATCTACACACTGCTCATAACATAAAGATGTCTTTCAAAACCCTAGCAAGTCAACTACTGAAGAGGGCAAGTTTATTTTGACCCATTGCTTCAGAGTCCATGGCCAATTGGTCATGCTACTTGGGACCTATGATGATGTGGTGCCTCACAGCAGGTGCTGGTGGTGGTGATAGAGGCCAATTGATGTTGTTGAAACCAAGAGAAAAGAGATGAGCATCTCACAGTCCCCTTCAGGATATGCCAATTGTGACTAAAAATTACCTGTAGGTCCATCGCCCAAGGGTCTGTCACTTAAGGTTCTACCTACCTCCTTCCCATAGCACATTGGTAAGGGCTAAGCCATTAGCACATGGGGCTTTGGGGATACTCACAGTCCAAACTACACTGTAAGTCACATGTAAACACAGCAATAGGTTATAGATGTATGTGTCCATGAAATGATTTGCTTTTCTATTTTTATATTATTCTTAACTTTGTCTATAGATGAGCAAATATTTCCTAAAAGTGTAACTCTAATGGCTGTATAATTTCCCATGGTTTATGTTTGTTTTCAATTTGATAACTGAGAAATCTCTCTCTCTCTCTCTCTCTCTCTCTCTCTGTGTGTGTGTGTGTGTGTGTGTGTGTGTGTGTGTGTGTGTCGCAGGGACAACACTGCAAGGAACAGCCGTACATACGTAACTCTTGCATCTCAGATTATTTCCTGTTGTTAAAAGGTGATTTTCAGTGTCTAAAAAAGGGGCTCACAGGAGTGAAATCAGAGCTATTAAAAACTCGGATCCTTGGTGTGAATGCTATTTCTTCGCCTCAAAGGAAGAGGCGATGAACAGCCTATAAATGTTTGCTTTCAGCTATATTCTTCCTAACTTGAAGCAGGTTACTAACTACCAGCAGAATGCCTGGTGGCAATTTCAGAATCTGTAGACAGGTTCACATTTATCTCTAACTGGGGACATTTGTTCAAGCATCCAGAAACACATCCCAACCAGGCTCCTTTGTGAGAAATGTTTACATTGGCCTGGGATTAAGGAAGCTGTATGGGGCCAACATATGCACATCCTAAAGAGCTGGAATGCTTTCCTCTTGAGAAATACTAGTGATAAGAAGTAGCAAGTTGCAGATGTTAATGCTTAATTCTGATAAAGACTAAAATTGTCAGTTCTATGGCCATTTAAAAACTTCTCATGAAACTTTACAGACAGAAGGAATGCCCAGATGTGGAACAACTGAGTCGGAAATGAGCAAATGGCTTTGTGTCTCTGTGGCTGCCTGGGGTATATCTGATTGTATTAGACAGGACACATCACCCCACGGAATAATGGTGAGATTTGCCTCGTGGATAGAGCCCTCATCTTACTCTGAAAGGGCTTTTCGATGCCTACTCCATCATCATAGGAACCAGAGGATGATGATGGTAGAAGAGAGGGCCATCAGAGGGGCACACTCCGGTTAAAGAGAAACTGGCCAGAGCAGGCATCAGATAAAAACCTCTTCAATCAAACACCCCAACTGTGCTTTGCCAATCCCATCAGAAGAAGTGAAGTGGGGGGGGGGGGGGAGGTTAACTTTAGCTTTGAATGTGTGCTGATAAAGGGACCAAAACTCAGATGTGCAGATTATGGAAGGAAAAAGAAGCCCAGGGTCCTGAGCACCTTGGAGTGAGAATGGAGATGGGGGAGGGGTTTGTAGAGAGCCTAGATGAGCTTGAACTGAGTTCAGTAAAGAAAAGGTCAGGAGGTGTTATCCAGATGAGGATTCTGGGCTGTTATCTAGGAAAAGTAATGGGGAAAATGGCTAAGAAGCTTAGGTCAGATGCCTTAGTGATTATTATTTTATTTTATTTTTATGTTTTAGGGCAGAAAGGGCTTATTTCAGTGCGTAACTCCATGTTATAATCCATAATCGTGGAGGAGTTGAGGTGGTAGGAAGTTAATAGCTGTTCACATCCACAGTCAAGAGCAGAGAGAAATGAATGCATTCATACTCACTTTGCTCGCTTATGATCAGCTCAGGACTCCTGCCTAGGGAATGGTGAGCTAGGTCTTCACAAAGCAATTCACTTAATTAAGATAACCTCTCCCCCAGAACACACCACACAGACATGCTCACAGGCCAACCTAATGTATACAAGCCCTCATTAAAACTCTCTTTCCAGGTGATTCTGGGTTGTCAAGTTGACAACCAAACCTGGCCATCACACTCCACCCCTTGTCAGCTCAACACTCAAGTACATTGTTTTTAACCCTTAACTATACATGCCTTTCTCCAAAGTCTCTTTTTTCAATAATGTAAAAGGTCATCTTACCTTTATTTTATGATTAATTCAACCATATAGGAAACAACAGAGTCACCATGGAGGCCTATATTATTTTCCTATAGCTTTATTTAACATTACCTGTGCCCGCCTGCTATAAGACCATCATATCTCATCAACCATGACCAAACCTGAAAAGTTCTGTAAACTTGATTTTTAAGAAAGTTTGTGGCAGATTTCCTTGAGGCAGTCCTTACCCTGCACTGACATGGGCCTATGCACAGATGCTGTCCTGGCCTCTTTGTGTGGAGCCTTTTGTCTTCAGCAATGGAAATGCCTGTGTGTGTTTAATTACAAATTGCTGCTGCAGATACTGCTGTGGCTATGACAGCAGATCCAGAGCATAGATCCTATTACTACTCAAAACATGCCCCAGCCGATGGATGACTAGCCGGGGTGCTGAGGACAGGTGATGGAGGGGGTCCTGTCTATCACTCCCTACAAGGCTCAGGGAACATCACAGAAGAGGAGTCTAAAAAGATGTAAAAAAGTAAGAGAAGGATGAGGAGCTGCACAGCAAGAAGACATCTCCTGGACATACCATGCACATGCATACATGAACTCACTGCAGCCATGGTTATCTACACAAGGCCCAGGTGAGATGGCATGGGGGCATACTAAGGCCCCACGCTCTCTGGGGGATTATTGACAGCAGGGACCCATTATTTTCTTCAGTGGTATATCAGTGGGGAGTTGTCCTCTTTCCAGTAAATAGTGTCCATCCATGCTCAGCGGAAACACTAACTGAACTCAGAAGGAGCCACACAGAGAGAAGACATGGGAGCAGGAAGGGTTCAAGAGAGAAGCAGCAGGATAAGAGAAGAAAGTGGGTGTGTGCTAAAATGACTAAAATTCGTTACATTAAATGTTCGAAACTGTCAAGAAATAAGAAATAAAACAAATATTCTAAAATATGAAACCACTCTCCCCAAAGGTTTTGGGCAAAGATCTGTCTGGTATATTTACTAATGAGCATGCCTCTATACCCTATCAAAGTCTGACAGGCATTGAGCAATGAAAGCATTCTAAAGAAATCTCTTTTAAATCTCTTCCAGTCTACTCTCTAGTAGTCCCACGCCTTCCTCCTCAGATCTCGATGTTAAGTTTCACTGTCTATTATTTCCTTGCATGTTGTTACACTAAATGGTGTATGCTAATTTTAATACCCACAGACATTTAAAAATAGCAATATATGCTGCATCTCAACACACACATATATGTGTATGCATTCCATTTATGTACTGCTGCGATTCCACACACTTTTTTACTCACTGCTCTTAAACGTTGTGAATAGATTGTCTCTCTTTTACTTCTTACTAGGGGCTGTTTGATGTCAAACTTGTCATGGGCTTATGGTCATCTCTCGCTCTACCTCCATGCCATAGCTGCAGTTCATTTGCCAGACTACTACTAGAAATGTGTTTTCTTGCAGCTGAGGACTGAAGAGACCACATGCTGTCTCTGTTTAGGCTTCTCCTCAGGTTCATGATTTGTGGTCCTCCTTCCAATCAGTGCTGTGACCTCTGAGGCTCTCAACTGAGCTTTTCCAAGTTCAGAGGTTTTTAGTTTTGACAAAGTCTTTTCCCATTAGATTTTCCTTTCAAGGTATGAGATTATTGCATAAATTATTTTAGAAGTGTGTGGCTTAACCTGTTATTTCAGACATTTCCTTCTGAGCGTTCTCTGCATAGTTTCATGTTTAGGTCCATGATCATTGGAGGCTAAATATATCTACGGTGTGAGGTAAGTTTCAAGGAGCATACTCAGAGTTAGAATATAACAATGTAAGAGAAGGACGAGGAGACAGCCTTTGTAGAACTGTTACAGAGTGGTTTCCCCAGTGCTGAACGGAAGGAGCAGGGAGAGCAGATACTCATGAAATAAGCCAACTTCTCACCTCTGAGGAAAGCAGATGCAACATTCACAGTAAACCGCTGCTGGGAGGAGATTCAGACATCGCAGTCTCCGAGAGGAGATTCTCCAGCCTGCAGAGCTGCCTATGAGCTGAGCAGAGGGCTCCTTGTAGCTTTCCTGAATGGTCATCGTAGAGAGTCTTCCATGATAGATCGGCCTTCAAGTCATTTCTGTTTTTTCTGTAGTAAACACTTTGCCCATACTCTTGTAAGGAAGTAACTTCCATAAACCCACTGGTTTTTCCACGCCGGACTTCAGTTAATTGTTAGTCTGTTGTGGCTTCCCATCTAGAGTGAGTAGATGTGTGTGTGTGTGTGTGTGTGTGTGTGTGTGTGTGTGTGTGTGTGATAGCTGGAAGTGTCAACACAAAAAGGATCTTAGACTGAAGTTAGTCATATAAGTGTGACTTTATTTGGTGTGTGTGCGTGCGTGCGTGTGTGTGTGTGTGTGTGTGTGTGTGTGTGTATGCATGTGTGTGACTCACATTGTACTTGATTTGTTTATATGCCTATTCTTATGTCAATACCACACTAATCTGTTATGGTACTTTCATGGGATATGGGAAATTGGGAAATGTAAACCAAGAAACTCACCCACAATCAACTACTGAAGTATTAGACACTCTGCTTTTCCGTATACATTCTAGAATTGGCTGGGACCCCTTTAGGCCCCTCTTCATTTCTCCTCACATAATGTCACACTTCTCAGTGTTTTATTCGTGGGAGGTGGAAGTGCACCAGCTGGTTTTCATATTGACAATATTTGTTTATGTTGTTGAAGGCACTCATTAGTCTGGCTGTTTGTTATTGTCTAGAGCCTTCAGCTTTCTCTGGGGTCATGATTGTGTCCTCCGCAACTGACAACTTCACATCGACTTTCCGAGTCTTCCTTCCCTTTTTCCTTCCTTTCTCTCTCCTACACTTTACATTCTCCTTCCTCCACTTTTTCCTTCATGTTTTCCCCTTTCTTCTTCCCTCCTGTCCTCCTCCTCCCCTGGCTTTCCCATCTCCCTTCCCTCTCTTCCTTCTATCTTCTCTGTCTTCTGAATGCCTCACGGTACTCTGGATCCTCCAGCAGTAATGAGCAGAGCTGTCTCCCTGTCTCATTTCTATCAGGGATATGCAGAGTTGTGAACATTGCTAGCTTCAGTTATGTTGAAGATATTCCCTTCAGTTCCTAGATTGTTGGGAGTTTTCATTATATCCACATTGTGGATTTTGTCAAAGACAATTTTGTATCCATTGAAAAGGTCATAAGATTTGTTTTCAATTTTGCATCCTTTTATCTGGTAAATCATAATGATTAATATCTGTTTTTGAAATCTATTCTGTATTGCTGGGGTAAGATTCACTTTGTCGTCATGTGTTACTGATTTTTATTCATCTATGGATCCACATGATGAAAAGGAGTTTTGCATCTGGCTCCAAGAATAAATATTGGTCTACAGCTTTTTTTCCCAGTGACATCTTCACTGACTTATGGATTAGTAATCCTGGATTCTGCATACAGGTTGTGAGGATGTCTGTTCTTCTCTCATGTCTGTTTTAATATGTATGATTGCCCAATGTAACAGTCTGCCCTTGGAGCTTTTCTTTGTGGAAAAGTAATTTTCAAGTTTCATACATATCAAGTAATTTAACTTTTCTAGTTTTTATTGGATAAATTTAAGTTATTTCTGTCTTTTGTGTATGTGTGTGTGTGTGTGTGTATGTGTATGTTTGTGTGTGTTTGTGCATATATGTATGTTTGTGTGTGTGTGGTGTGCATATGTGTATGTGTGTGTGTGTGTGTGTGTGTGTGTGTATGTGTATGTTTGTGTGTGTTTGCGCATATATGTATGTTTGTGTGTGTGTGGTGTGCATATGTGTATGTGTGTGTGTGTGTGTGTGTGTGTGTGTGTGTGTGTGGTGTGCACACTCACAGGCACACATGCATGGGTGTGCAGGCATGTGGAAGCCAGAGATCAACCTTGAATATCTTTCTTCAGGTGTCATCTAACTTGTGTTTTGAGACAGGGACTCTCAGTTGGCCTGGAACTCACCTTCTTAGAGTAAGCCATAGTGATCCTCCTGCCTCCATCTCCCTCTCTCTGGTGTTACAGGTACACACCATGATGGTCAACTTTTACATGGGAGCCGGGGATAGAACCCAGCTCCTTGTGTGCGAGTGGCAGGCATTTTACAGGCTGAGCTTCCTCCTCCATCTCTGTGACACTCATTTCTGTCAAGAATTTGTTCATTTCAAATGTGTCCTAGAGTTTACCAGCAGCACACTACTGTTCACGGTTTCTTCCTATTGTCCAAAGGATACTTTGGTATGGCTCGCTTTCATTTCTGTCCATGGAATTGTGTCTTTATCTTTATTTTCTCTGTCAATCAGTCTAGATGAAGGAAAGTCCAATCTTTGAACATTATAACACAGTGTTGTCCTCTACAGAATAGTCAATAATCCTATATTTCATATTTTAAATATGTTTACAATTTTGTGTTTGCCACATGTGTATGTCCACAGACTGGACATGTAGGATTCAATGGCCTGATTTATGTTATTGAATTTTTCAAAACTCAACTTTAATCTGAATTTTCTATTTCATTGAGTTTTTGCCCCATCTTATCATTATTTTCCTTTTGGTATTTAATTATTTCTCTTTCCTTCTGAGGTGGGAGCTCAGATCATTGATTACATAGGCCTTCAGAAATACTGTTAAGGAGAGAAGAGATGACTCAGGGGTTAAGAATACTTACTGCTATTGTAGAGGATGAGAGTTTGGTTCCTAGCACCCATGTTAGGTGGCTCATAACTGCCTGTATCTCACATTTCCAGCCCATCCAGCACCTTCATCCAGCCTCTGTGAGCTTCTGAACCCATGTGCAAAAGTACACACACACACACACACACACACACACACACACACACACAATTACACAGTTTTTAAAATTTAAACTTAAAAATAGTATTTATTTGAATTTTCACAGTTAATTTACAATGAACATTACACTACCTCATGGGAAATATCTGAATGGAAACTGTGAACTCCCAGAGTCTATCTATTTGGTAGTTAGTGACTCCAGATAACTGCTTAGAGAACCACAGACACATTCCCTAGTAGTCTGCTGTGGTATTAGCCCACCAATATGAAGTAATTCCATTACCAGTAACAGAACTTGCAACATGTTTTTTACACAAGAATAAGTGTTACTGAAAAATATCCAAGTTCACTTGTGTAGCTATGGATCTTTTCATTGCTAATACTTTCTTGAAATACATCTTAAATCCATTTCTATTTGATGGATATTGAATGCTCTGAATTTTCTTTATGTAAGAAAATGTTTAAATAAATATTGTTTTTTGCATGTAGTCAGGTTCTCTCAGATATATACCCAGTTTGGAGGGCAATGATGCATGGAAATTTTCTTCACAGTGCTGTTATCAAATTTCATTTCATCAACTTCACATCCCACCAATAGGGTGCAGAATTCTTTCTTCCCTAGAGATTCACCTTCAGACATCTTCAGATGGCTGTGTATTTGAAAATCTGATGGGTGTGAAATAACATCACATCACTATACTCATCTGACTATTTCAGATTGCTAATAGGCTGAACATATTTCTCTCTATCTATTCAGTATTTTAAAAAAAAAGCCTCCAATAGTCCCCCCCCCCCACTTTCAAGCATTTTTCTCTTTATTTTGTAAACTTGCCTATGTTGCATGTAGGCTTGGGGAACATCTTTTTGGGGTGTTCTATCTGGATGTGTATATGTACATCACATATGTGCCTGCTGATCATGGAAGGCAGAGAGGGTGTCTGATTCCCTGGATTTGTAGTTACATATGAGTTACCCTGTGGGCTGCTAGGAATCAAACCCAGGACTCTAGAAGAGCAGCCAGTGCTCTAAATTCCTAAGCCATTTATCTTGCCCATGGAAATGTTTATCTTCAATGCCATCAACATCTTCAGTCTACTCTATTAGGTTTGGTTTCTTACTGTGAAAGTGTTCTTTAAGAAGATTTCTCATGCCTGAGAGTCTCCATTAGCCTCATGTGACTCTTCCTTTCATGTTCTCTGAAGTGTCCAGGATTTTCTTTTTCAAGTATTCATTCACAAGGTGATGGCATTTCATTCCCCAGAATCCTACACCCCTAGCTTCTGAGGTTCTCTTCCTGGTTATGCCACATCCCCTGCCCTCCATATTCCTACCCATCATCACTCAATGCAGTTCATGTACAATATCCCCTGCCCACCCCCATATTCCTACTCATCATCACTCAGTGTGGTTCAGGTGTCATATCCCCTGCCCACCCCCATATTCCTACCCATCATCACTCAGTGTGGTTCATGTACTATATCCCCTGCCCTCCATATTCCTACCCATCATCACTCTATGTGGTTCAGGTACTATATATATCCCCTGACCCCCCATTCCTACCCATCATCACTCAGTGTGGTTCAGGTACTATATATATCCCCTGACCCCCCATTCCTACCCATCATCACTCAGTGTGGTTCAGGTGTCATATCCCCTGACCCCCATATTTCTACCTACTGTCACTCATTGCGGTTCAGATTTCTACATCAGCAGAGGTCAGTCTGTGAACTTTAGATCAATGGATCTATTTTCTGTTGTCTCTATGGACCAGACCACATGGTTTGAATTACCAGAAGTTGTTATACATCTAACACCTCCCAGGACAGCCACCCAATTTCAATATTCTCTCCAACGTCTCAAATTTTATGGACTCTTTGCTCTGTTATGTTATTTTATGACAAGATAAATTCCCAGACACACCAATAGTTGGGTTTACAAGTATTTGCTTTCACTATAGTTTCCTAAGAGCCTGTTTTATTCGGGTTATCTTTTAATTCAATCAATGGCACCATTGTCATTGGCATAGCCACATGATGCATCTTTTGCAAGGCAATAATGACTGTACTTAGTACAATTGCACTGCCTGAGTAGCCCTTGGTCAGACTTTCTAGAGACTGCGTATTATTGGCAAGCAAGAACTATGCTTTCATTGGCATTGTTTTGTATTCAGCTGCTTTTCTCCATTCTCTCCCTAATTCCAGCATATTGTTTACAGATTTTTGATGACTGTTAATTACTTTTCAATCATTTAACAACACATCTTCAAAACTATGTTTTCTCTAAAAGTACTTTTTTACTTTTTAAAATTTATGATATGAAACATTTTATGTGTAATTAATTATGAAACACACATATTAAATTTGTACGCACATATACATATTTATCCAATATTTACAAAATCATCTTGTTCTGGCTTTACTTTCACTCTACTATTTTTCCAGGCATACTATGGAGGGGGGATATTTTTATTGATTATTAAAATTTAATTGCACTGAACTCAGAGAATTATGTTAATGCTTTGAAAAGTGTTCCATTACCCTTTTGTAGCCCAGTACATTAATACTCCCTATAATTTGGAAGAGTGTATGCTTTCTCATTCCATAGATTTATTTATTTTTTTAATATTACACATACATACCTATATACTCATTTAAACATACCATATTTTTTTTAATGACTGCATTGTCATTTTGTGTTATTATTTTCCAATAGAGACCCATAACATATCCTGCTCCAACTTGGATTTGTTGATTTTTCTTTATAATTGTCATTGTGTTTATTTTATAGACTGCCACAATCAAGTGTGATCAGCATAATTCCCTAGTCTCAAGTATTGGTTTGAAACGAACTTGGCATAAATGGATTCCATTCAACTCCCTACCCCCAATAACATGTTTTACAAACGGTCTAGATCACAAACATGGCGAGCACAGATGCCTAAGGTGTCTTTGGTTCTCTAGGGCAGAATCTAGTACCAAGGACATGCTCCATCATCATTGTTGATGGTCCAATGAACAGGTTTAAACAAGCTAGAGCTAAACTGTTACCAAATATCTGTAATTAATTTCCCTGCCTCCCTTGCTGCACCCCCCCTTCCCTGCCTTTGTCTGTTCTGGAGAGACATTTCTCTATCTCAGAAGGGGTCAAACTTTACCCACAAAGGATCAGCGAATAAATATTTCAGACACTGGGTGCTACCTTACCAAATTCCCATAGCCTCTACTTTCCTATGCAAAGGAAAGCAACATATCCATCCATGAGTGAGGTACTGCTGTCTCTTTGCAGAACTGGATATGAAAGTGTGCTTCTCTGTTGCCAACAGGGCCTCTTCAAGAAGGGCTTAAGGATGTTCCAGTCTGTTTTTGTCTCACAATTCTATCTCATAATTTATTTGACTGGTTCCCACCACCTACTCTCTCTCTCTCTCTCTCTCTCTCTCTCTCTCTCTCTCTCTCTCTCTCTCTCTCTGTGATGTTTGGAGGTCTGAGGACACCCTTGGGTACTGATCCTCACCTTCCACCTTGTTTGAGATGGATGTCTTGTTGATTTGCCTTTGTGTAGTCCAAGATGGGGGGCTGTGGGTTTCCAGGGATCTTCCTGTCTCCAACATCCATCTAGCCACATAAGTATCAGAATCAAAGACGTGAGCTACTGTGCTTGGCTTTACACGGGTTTTGCAGATTTCAACTCATGTTCTAGTGTTTGCACGGCCAAGGGTTTACCTACCAAGCTTAGATTTTCTTTCTAATTACTATAAATAACACTGGACTAAAAATTCTCATATAGAAATGTGTTTGCATGGTTCATTTCTTTTTCTCTAATTTTTATTTTCCTGGGATATGGTAAACAGCCGAGCAATATTTATTGAATGAATACCTTAATAGATTCCTATTATGGCAAGCACACTCCTCTGGGTTCTGTGCCTGTTGATTGACATGAAGGTTGTGTCTTTCTGGAGGAAATATTCTAGAGAGACAGTTTACAGGTGTTGAGTTTCAGCTCTGTGACCTTGGTCAAGTTAGTTAAGATCTCTGGGCCTCTGTTTGGAGTTTGGAGGGGGGAAAGAATGACTGCTGGGGGTGGTGGATGATGGCACTCTTGGTTGTGAGTGCTGAGGGGAGAGCAGTGTCAGGGAGGGTATTCCCCAGAGACCAGGGCCCTAACTGAGCACCCCAGTCAGGTCCCCATTGTTATTCATGCTCCACTTGCCCATCTCAGGAATGCTTTGAGGCCCTGGCCTAGGGGCCCTTGGAAATTTACACAAATTTGAATACATTTGCATAGATAGTAGTACCTGAAGTATATTTGTATAGTTACTTAGATCTCAACTTTACAAGGTATACAAAAAAATTAATAAATAAGCAAACAAACAAACAAAAAACAGGGCTCTAATTTCTCAGCTTTCCTCCCTGGGGATTCCCCAGGGTTATTAAGTCAGGAGTTGGAACCTTTTGGAATAAAAGATACAGCAGTTCTTTCTAGAACTATGCCTTCCACAGTCCCAGTTACAACCACACACAGGCAGTGAGAATGAAAGCCCCACCTGCCTGCTACCTCTGAAGGAGCCAAGTGGATAATCTTGATAGCTTGATAAGTAGACAGGGCTCCTTTGCTATTCATTTCACACACAAAGGAGCTTAGAGAATCTATCTATCTATCTATCTATCTATCCATCTATCTATCTATCTATCTATCATCTATCTATTTATTTACTTTGCAGGAAGAAACCAAATATGCATGGGTGATTAAAGAAAAAGAAAAGATATAATACAGTCAGATATAATGCAGGCTACTGCAAAAGAAGTGTAGGTCAGTCACTAGGGTCCCTTACTGGCCCCAGGATGGGGAAATGAATCTTCCAAGTCAACAAGTAGGTGTTCAGTTGTTTTTTGTAGAGGATACAAAAGTGAGCTTTGCACAGCTTAGGTCACAGAGGTGACCTGTCATTCCTTAAGTGCAAAGAATAAACCTGTGCTTATTTCTCCAGGAGTTGTAAATTGCAAGAAGAGGAGAAATAATATCTCAGAAGGCTCTCCAGCTGTGATAGTAGATAAAAAAAAAAAAATCACCCATGACAGGTTCAAGCCTGGGGCATAGTTATGTCCAATAGTGTTTGTGATGTATTTGCTTTATTTATGCCATCATCTTCAAAATAAGCTCCCTTTTAATAAGAAACACAAGTGCCATATAATAAAGGAGAGGATGTTGAGGACTCCACTGTGTGCTAGGCAGCATGCCACCCATTGAGTTGTCGTGAACAACTCAGTTAACCCTGAAGACAGTTATGAAGTAGTGTGATTAGAAGAGGAAACTGAGGACACCATTCTCAGCCCAGAAGTCATTGATGTAAGTCATGTGGCCTTCCATGATTATGTTCTTCGATGTTTATAACATCATGGCTACTGTTTTAGTAACATAAGAGTAGAAGAAAAGATTCACAGACACCGCTGTTAGCTTTTGCTGTGTGACAACTGTATTCCCAAACTTAGTGACTTAAAACAGTGCCCATTTCAGAGACCCTGTCTCAAAAAACAAAACAAGAACCAAAAAAAAAACCCCAAACAAATAAAACATAAACACATACATGCACACAAACAAACAAACAAAAAACCCCACCATTTTATGTAATTTGCAACTCCCATCTGGAATGGCTTGCTACTTTTCTTATGTACCCCTGGAATTCTGACAGGTGGCTTGCTCAAGAGAGCCTCTGTCCTTTGTCAGATGGTTATAGGGGTTGGGAGTGGAGGGGGATTGTGGAGTGCTTGGATACAGCCTATCATCCAAATGGCCAGTCTCAACTCACTGGTGTAGCCCAGTCAGGGTTCAGATACAAACACAAAGAAGGTAAATGGCCTCATGCTAGTACTGGTTCAAGAGATAGTAATTTGTCTCCTTGATTTGGGGCATTCAGCAGTCATTACAGAAAATGATAGCACAGATTTTACTATGTTTTGTTTTTTTTTAAGAGAAATAATCTCTTATATTTAATATAATTAATGAACATTAACTGTGTTTTTGACCTGGTTGTAACTATGGGACAATGTATCACTTTTCTGTTACCATGATAAACACCATAGTCAAAGGTAACACAAGAAAAACAAGAGTTTATTTGGGCTTATGGTTCCCAAGGGATGAGTCCATCATGAGAAGAAGACATAGCAGCCCATGGCAGACATGGCAGTGGGAATAGGAAACTGAGAGCTCATGTCTTCAAAGGCGAGCAGGATGCACAGAGAAGAGAACAGCAGGTGGGCTGAGAATATAAACATTGAAAGCCCAACCCCAGTGACTTCTTCCAGCAAGGCTGGACCTCCTAAAGGTTCCACAATATCCCCAAACACTATCACCAATTAAGGACCAAAGATTCCAAAATCTGTGCCTACTGGGGTGAAGGTGGTGGTGGGGACCTTCTCATTCAAACAACCACATAGACTCAGAAAGTCTGATAAGCCATCTTGAGTATGAAATTGCTCTTAGGGAAAGGGTAGACAGAGGCATAGGAATGAATTTTTTTCTTCAATGAAGGTCATGTGATATGTTGTATTCAAGGCTTGCTTTGGTCCATGGGGTTTCTTGGAAAAGAGTCTCATGTAACCCTGGTTGGCTTGGATTACTTTTCCTCTGCTTGCCTCCATCTCCCTAGTTCTGGAATTACAAACACTATCATGCCACATGGAACCTCCTACCAGTAACTGCCATGTGACTCAGAAACCTGAAGACATCCCATGAGGTCTGGAAAACCGTCATGCTATGAAGACACTGCTGAGGCCAACAAGTTCTCTTCTGCTCAAGGCAATTCCTGGTGCAAAAACATCATTGATGCTGGGTGCTGTCCACTGAATAGGGTTTTAGTTGCACTTAGGGCAGATCACAGATTTTAATCACTGTGCATACAAGTTTCTCTTGGCTTGGAGAAAGGGGGCAGTGCATCACGGTTCTAGTCAGGTTGGAGATGACATTCACGCTAAGGTGAGGTAGCTTCCAAATGGTTCGTGTTCAGGACACGGGGAGTGAAAGATTTGAAGCCAACACTAAACAAGCAGTAATCATGAAATTCTGGGAAGTCTCAGGTGTATTAAAGAGCCAGTGTGTGCTGGGCATGCTGTCCTGATGTGTGGTATGTGAATGCCCTGTGATGCGTGAGAGGATGGTTTACAAACTGCAGACATCAAGGATGCTAATTTTCTTTCTACTTAGTGGTGTCACAAGAAGATGAATTTGATCACAAAATGTGGGTCAATCTGTCAGTGACGGGGTGGACTTCTCCCAGTGGGAGAGATGGACAAAAAATGATCATGTAATTTACTGGGCCCCCAGTGCGGGAATGAGAGTTGGAGCATGGCACCTAGGCATAATTTTACATATTTTAAAGACTTGTATTATTTCTACATTCATGAGCAGCCCCAGGAAAAGAGTCCATGAAAAATCAATGTGAATCTAATGTATCAAGTGGGAGAACTTATGATAATAGGTCATTTCATAGAGAGACAGCTCTGCTGGACAGTGTCTGCAGTTTCCTATCTGTCATCTGTCTGTTTCTATGTACATATGTACTTGCGTATGTATCATCTACCTATGCATCCTATTTGTCTGTTTATCTGTCTGTCTGCCTATTTACCTACCTACCTCTCTCTCTCCCTCCCTCTTTCTCTCTCTCTCTCTCCCCCTCTCTGTCTCTCTTTTGTTAATCTACCCACTCTATGTATGTATGCATGTATCACCTACATTTTATTACTTAATTATCCTATTATCTATGTATTTATCATCTCACTATCATATTTCTATATCTATGTATATATATCATCTATCTATCTTTCTAGCATCTATCTATCTATCTACCTATCTCCATCATTGTTAATCTATCTATTCTATGTATATATGTATGTATATATCATCTATCTTTTATTACTTAGTCATTCTATTATCTATGTATTTATCCTCTATCATCTCACTATCATATTTCTATATCTATGTATATATCTATCATCTATCTATTTTTCTAGCATCTATCTATCTACCTATCTATCTTTCTATCTATCATCTATCATCATTATCACCATCTATCTTTCTATCGTTACATTTCTGTCTAGATGGTACTTCAGTTGTGAAATATTTGAAAGATTCAGAGAAACAGGGTAAAGAGAGTACCTCAGCAACACCTATTTCAGAGACACCAATATTAGCTTAGAACTAGGTAGATTGTAAGAAGCAGTTTGAACATGTTGGCATTCTGAGACAAATTCTCTTACTGGCATCTTCTTTTCCAGCCAGAATGCATGATGGTGGTGGAAAGAACTTGTTACCCCAGCAGACCCTATGGAACCTACAGGCCTCTAAGCACACTGATCTTCCAGCCTGTCCCTCTGCCAACAGTCCCCAACAGACATGTTGATAACTGAGGATATTGAAAATATACTAATTATTTCTTTAAGCATATCTGAAGGGTAGGTAGACACCAGGAGATGACACACTTGGGATAAACACAAGAAGGATCCCTGTGATTTTTCCTAACTAACCTCTAGGGTACTATTGTCCAGCCAAAATACAGTGCAAACTACATGCAGGATTTAAAACATTCTAGTAGAATGTTTCTTTAGACTAAAAATACAATTGGAATTAATTTTTAATAACTGTGTTGAGTGATTAGTCTAGTGGCTTATAATGGATCTTCCCTATTGGAACTAAAGTACCTTGTGAATAAAGCCCAGGTCATTGGTACAGAGGCAGGTAATTTTCTGTGCTCAGTAGAATGATTTTAAGATGTAGTCATGGTGAGGAGGTTGTCTTTGCAATTCATCACTTTGTGTTGTTGAGTACCATTCCACCCTGTGGCTACAGCACGATGTCTTTATTGATAGTCTTGCTTTGAGCACATAGGTGGACTCCATTTTCAAGCTAAGAATAATTCTGCCATGATCCCTTCTGCCCATGTTTTTGTGCAGACACATCTTTCTTTGGGGCAAATTACTACAGCAAGCATTACTGGATCTTGCTGCAACAGCATTCTCCAATCTTGTTGAACGTCCCACCTTCTCGACAACCGTCGTCATTGTCTGCCATTTTCATTTCAGCATTCTGGTGGTATCTCGTGGCCATTTTGATTTTCAGCTGATTACATGGGACATCTTTTGCAGGCACATATTTGTCATGTGTTTGCTTTCAGTAGTAGTTTGTCTGTTTGGCTATTTGGCTTTTTAAACTGGGCTTAGGGCTCAGTGGTTAGGAGCTCTGCCCACTTTTCCCTGAGTTCAGTTCCCAGCACCCATGTTGGGTGGCTCACAACCTTCTGAAGCTCCATGTCTAGAGGCTCTGCTACCCTCTTCTGGCCTCCACAGCCACCTTCACTCACATGTTCGCATACACATAGACAGGCACATATGCACATAAGTAAAAATGAAACTGGGCTGTTTACTTTCTCATTTTATGTATTCTTCAGAGATGTTATATAAATCATTTACCAAGCTGTTTAGTTTAATGTAGTTTCTCCTTATCTGTGGTTTTCTCTTTTTCATTTTCTGTGGTTATGTTTGAACACGTGAAGGGTTTAATTATAATAAAGATCACATTTATTTTTATGTATTGTTTACAGATCATACATTTCGTGTGTCTCTTTAGGAACTCTTTGCCTATCAGCAGCTTTCGTCCAGATTGTTTGTAATTTAACATTCGTATTGAGGTTTCAGCCCATCCAAAGTTCATTATCATATATGAAAGTGTTTCCCTGTACAAACCTATTTATTTTTCTTCTTTTAATTGACTATAAAATCCTTCCATTGATTTGATTCTGTTTTTAGATATCCCATAATATATTCCCCTGTTCTAGATTTCTTTTCTCATTGTATAGCACATGATCTTAATCACTGTTGCTTTGTTAATATACACACAAACACACATGCTTGCACATATACACACCCATACACTCACACACACACACACGCACACACACATATACACTCACAAACACAGATACATGCACACACATATATACACACACACATATACACACAAACACATGTACACACACATACACTCACACAGACACATATGCACATATACACATATACACTCACACTCATACACACATATACACACAAATACACAAGAACATATGCACATTCACACACACATATATACACTCACACACATACACATTCAAACACACATACACACTATCATATTTGATACAGAGTCTTTTTATTTAGCTCTGGTTATCATGGAGCTTCCTATATCAACTAGGCTGGTCTTGAACTCATAGAAATCCATCTGCATTTGTCTCCTACATCCTGGAATTAAAGGTGTGTATTAATGAACAACATGGAGTGGTGGCACATGTCACTCATTTAATTGTGTGTTTTTTCTCTCCATTTTTGGTATTTATTTGTCCATTGTAGGGCCTTAATACCTTCCTATAACTTTTAAGTTCAGCTTGTCAGTTTCTGTGGTAGAGCCTTGTAGGACTTTGGGCTTGGTTTCCTATAAAAATCAGTTTAACAGAAAAGACATTGACATAGTATTTTGTAGTTTTCTGGTTACTTGTGTTTTGATGTCTCTCTTCTCAGCTGTGTGTTATAGTTTTTAATGCTTGGCTCTTGCATGAGTTTTTTCACATTTACCTGATTACATATTTAAAAATTCTATGTTTTCAATTTCTAGTTTTTTAATATTCACATATGGAAATAAACAGATTTTGTGTATAATGTGTCTACAATGAATTCCTTTATCAACTCCAGATCTGCTTTTAGCCTATAGGTTTGTAACAGTGGTTCTCCGTGTGTGTGTGTGTGTGTGTGTGTGTGTGTGTGTGTACACATGTGTATGTGTGCACGTGCACACATGTGCATGCATGCACACACATGCACAAATGGCTAGTGGTGATCTAGAGAATTGCCAAGTTCTTTCTCTGGCATGGACAAAGAATTGAATGTCTGGGAAGGACAGAAGACCAAGCCACAGAAAAGGGGAAATGGCTTCAGATTAGGGTTGAGAGAAACCTGAAGCTGTTTCTCTGAATCAGACACTGGCCTGAGGATTCCACAGGGTTCTTGGTCCTTCCCTTTTCAACAGACACTGGCTTGAGGATGCCACAGGGCTCTGGGCGCTTTCCCCTATTGATACTGTTTAGAAGCCCATCCTTGGGTCTTCCTGTCATTTTTCATGGCAGTGTCTACTGGGAACAATAAGCTATCATTTCAGAGAGTCCACAGTTACTTTCCTTCTCTATCTTTGTCCCTTTAAATCTCCTTCAGTTTTTTTCTGTGTATGCTATGGTATTGACAGTAAGTGAGGGCATACTTCTTCCCCCTATAAATTGCTCTTTAAATATCTTTTTAGATTTACTTATTTTATCTAGACGTCTGTCTACTAGCATATCAGGTGCTCTGTAAGTAGAGATACACATGGTTGTGAGCCACAGTTTGGGTGCTGGAAATTGAACCTAGGGCCTCTGTAAGAACAGCAAGTACTCCTAACCACTGAGCCACTACTCCAGCCTCTAGACGGCCTTTTATTCCATTTTCTTTTTCTTTTTCTTTCTTTCTTTTTTTTTTTTTTTTTTTTTTTTTTTTTTCGAGACAGGGTTTCTCTGTGTAGCTTTGCGCCTTTCCTGGATCTTGCTTGGTAGACCAGGCTGGCCTCAAACTCACAAATATCTGCCTGCCTCTGCCTCCCAAGTGCTGGGATTACAGGCGTGCGCCACCACCGCCTGGCTTATTCCATTTTCTTATCTAATTGCATTGTGCACTAAATCTCACATGTTGTTAAACAATGATTAAGAGAAGATGTATTTTCATTGCTTCCTGTCACAGAGGGGAAGATGTATTCTTTCATACCATGTAGGATCTTAGCTTTGTGGAGTTATTTATGAAGCCAAGAATGTTCTTTTCTATTCCAGGTTTGCCAAGAACTTTATCTTGAAGTCATTTTGAATTTTGCAAATATTTCTCTGTATGTAATCAAAGATATAATTAAAAACTTTTAGTCAATTAGTGCAGTGAATTTCACTCTGATTTTAATATTAATGTAACATTGTCATCTCAATTTGTCAAATTTTGTCTTACTTTCATATTTTGGTGTATGAACTATATATCATTTTGTGACTCATTCCAAATGCTTGTATATGCACATACATTCCGATATGAACCAATTTGTTATGATTTTGTTATAGATTTTTAATTCACAGTCTGTGGCTTTATTTTGTTTTTTGCATCTTTGTGTCTGGTAGTAACAGCAATGTTAATGCAGCCTCATTATGTTAACTTGACAGCACTTGTATTAGCTCTTAGGAAGAAGCTTATGTATGATAAGTCCAATTTCATCCTTAGCTTCGGCTGAAGAACCTCCTAGATAGGAAAATGTCATAGGCCCTTTTCTATTGTTGTGATAGGACACTGTGGCCAAGGCAACGTATGAAAGAGTTGATTAGGGCTTGCAGTTTCAGACCATGAGTCCATGACCACCATGATGAGGAACATGCTGGCAGACGCCCTGAATAACAGCTGAGAGCTCACAACTTATCTGCAAGTACAAGGCAATGGTAGGAGAGGAAGGATAACATATTGGGAATGGTCGAGGCTTTTGCACCCTCAAAGTCCACCCCCAGTGACACACCTCCAACAAATCCACACCTCCTAGTCCTTCCCAAACAATCCACCAACTGGGAACCAAGTGTTCAGACATTTGAGCCCAAGGGGGCCGTTCTCATTCCAACCATGACAAACAAATTCTACCTACATTGTAAATTTCTTGACTAGATAAAAAGATTTGTCTGCACATCTCTGTCCTTGCCGCCCTTTATTGTAGTCCTTAGCACATGTGGATTTAGCACTGCAGTACCTTAGAAGTGATGCTGTGTGGCTGTCTTTACTATGGAACCACACAGTCATGAGAGTGATCTGCTGATACCTTCCATCATCCACTGGTTACATGAAAGTGAAAGTCCCTGTCTATCACCAACAACATGACAGAATTATTACAGGGCACATGCCAGAAAACACAAGTCATGAGGCCCAAGTTAATGCCTGTTCAACACACCAAATAACCATAATTCTGTAGAATGGGAGCATGACAGCTAAGCTTCCAGTGGCTAGGTTTTATATTTATGCCAAAGTTGATGTGCCTGTTACACTTTAATGTATTTTAATTTCCAACACAGTAGTGATCTGCTCTTCCACTCACTTGTTAGTGCACACATCCAGACTTTGCAGAGATCCCATGCATACCATATTTGCCTTTGGACTTCATCTCTCCTCCAGATGTCTTTGCATGGCCAGCACATTGATGGTTCTTTGTGGTGCATCAGCAGCAGGCATCTTTGGAGTGAGCCGTGGAGCATGGCTGCTGCTTGTCACTGGTCTTCAAGGCTGTCACTTCTTTAACCTACTGTCCCTTGTACCAAAACCACAGAGTCAGGGATAGGGAAGGTGGTGGCTTCCCTTTGGCAAGCTTCCCCAGGCCAGAAATGGAGGGTTTGTGCCCCAAGAAGCAGGCATTGCAGGAGTGAGGCTGAGAGCAAACTTGGTTAATTCTTCACCTTCCCCCCTTCTCAGAGATCCCAGAAGTGAGCAAGAGTGGGCTATCTAAATCCTGATTATTAACTCACATGCAGTAGACATTGAGGGTGTGGTAATTGTTGTCATTTTTACAATATTGTGATATTAATCTTAGGGAATATTGAATCTCCAAATAGCCCGTGACATAAAGAGACCTTTATGGCTCCGAAGGAGCAATTAGACTTTATTATCTCACGAATCTTCAGATTTAAAGAGTCCTCAAAGAGACCTTGACATAATTAAGCCTAATGAGTCCAAAGGAGTTACAATGGTCTATTGTGTCAATAATTTAGACACGACAGGTCTTTGTTGGAAGCAGGCTCTGGTTCTAGCAGAGCCCTGGGTTGTAAGGATAAGTCTGGCAATTGAGTTAGTGAGCTGTGGATATCCAAAAGGCATTTTACACATCACACATAGTTTAAAACTTTCAAACAAAGCTGGTTTACAATATGGAATCTGCTGTTTAATGGCATCTTGTGTACTAGACCAGTTTATTCATTTGGGTGAGTATGAACACAGATCCTTGCTGCTTGTGTATGTGCTCTGTCAGGGGCTGGGGTACTTTGGTGAAATAAGACATAGCCCTTGCCCTGAAGGAGTTCAAATCCTGGATGTCCTGAGTAGTTCACAGGCTAGAACACTCACTGGGTGGCCTGAAGTATGGCTGCCAGGTTGGATGATAAAGTTTTATTGGGAGCACTCACTTTCTCTTGTGGTCCACCTACAGTCACCTTTCTGTTGTGGTGGCAGAACTGAATAGCTGTGACAGGGACCATATGATCCACACAGCTGAGATTGTTTACTACCAGAGTCCTGAAGACAGACTTTGCCAGTCTCTGATCTACAGTTTCCAAGGTATTGGGGCCTTTTCAAACTCCAAATATTCATGAGTTGGCATTTCTGGAACATGTAGTTCTAATGTCATTCAGAACATACCATGTCATATATTTTTTTTATCATTTTATGTTTATGTCATATTAATACAAATGGACTGTCAGAGCCAATTCTCATAAGCCATACATCAAGTGTAAAATATAGGCTTTTGGTGTAATTCCTGGAGCATTGAAGATGTTTGGTTAACATATGAGACATGGACCCTATCTTCACACAGGGAAGAAGAACATCATGAGTTCAAAAGTAAGCCCTAAAAATGGTCCACACTTCCTACCTGAAGAACAGAATGTTTTCCATCCCCATAGGTAGATGCTAGGCAGTGACTCATCTTTATAAAATAGAATACCTCAGATGGGAGGGGATGTTGCCAATAGTGAAACATGAGGGCAATGGAGAAGCAGCATTGCATCCTGGGATGAAAGAAGGCCTGGGTAGGGAAACCTGTGATCTTTATGTGAGATAGAGTTTAGTGGACAGTGATGTGCCTGTATGGGCTTTTAGCTGTGACACACACACACCCTGGCAATAGGCACTGGCAGATGCTGGCTGGAGGAGGAATTGGGTAAAGGGTCTAACTCTGGGAGCTGTCTTTTGGACTTCCCTGTCAATCTGTGTACATACACATTTCCACATGTGCAAGGGATGCATTCTGCAGCCAAGGCTTGACAGAGATTTCAAAAGAAGGACTATTTCATGGATGCTGTGGCAAATATGGGCAGGAAGAGAAGGTAGGTGTGGCTAATAGTATAGGCTGAAGTGGGAATAGGAAATGTTAGGAGCAGCTGGCTCTATAATTTGTTAGGTATCCCTGTGAATAGAACATACCATAGCATTTACAGACAGATACCTGGGAGCAGGGGCAGAGAGCTGAAGAAGAAGCATGGCAGGGCCTTGGTGGGGGGAGAGATCCAAGAAGAGTGCAGATTGTGAGATTATTAGGCATGGTGGGCCTGCTATATGGGGCTATAACCTGAGCAGAAATATATATGCAAAGATTGCACCTGGTAAATCTCTCAACACAACTCAATCCTCTAATGCATGCAGCCCAGCCCTTCTGATGACCTTTTAATGACCTTTCAATGATCTTTGTTCTGGGAGACTTCTACTTGCTTTTCTGAGCTCTTACCATATAGCATGTTTGAAATAGGGTGTCTCTTCTTTTTTTCCACACTGAGCCTACAATCTTCACTCTCATCTGCCTTGAGTCTGTCTGCAAGACCAAGTACACATTACAAAACCAGTTCTTTGGTTGAAGGAATGAATTAGTGAACACATCGAGGGATCTTTCTGTGGCCAACCATGAATCAATGCTGACCCACTTGTGTGGAGTTAAGAATCTGCCTGGCATTGGATTTGTTAATTGAAATAAGCAATGTAAGGTCCAAGTTCACCTTGCAGAGACTGACAGCCATCTCCCTGGGTTTAGAAGGAGCTGGAGGAGAGGAAGGAAGTGACTTAGGTATTTGGGGTGAATTTAGATTAGAAAGCCACCCACATATTGGCTAAGGCTCCGGTGCAGCTGAGCACATCACCAATGCAGCATCTCTGCTCTGCAGAGCCCTGCAGCCTGCAGTCATCAGTTGGAACATTAAGATTGTCACTTCCCCGCGGGCCCTCTAAGATCTCAACCAGCCCATAAGTCTGTGATGCACTTGGAACAGGGCTGGCACCATCCAACTTTCAGCTCTTTGAAAAGTTTGCTTAAGAATTGAGACATTGCTTTTCACTTCCTAAAGAAGGTGTTATCTTTTCAGGATTCAAAGAGGCCAGCAAAAAATGTCCTCATTTTCCTTGGCAGACAGCGTGCTGTGTTCTCCAGGTTGCTGATCGGCAAATCGAAACAGATTTTTTCTTCTTCTTTTTCTTTCTTTTTTTTTTTTCTCCCTTTTTATCCCTCCTCGTTACCTGGACGTGGCTTTTTGGTCTTTCTCCCTATGAAGCCCTTGGTGAGACTTTGCAAGATGAAAGGGACAGTGGTAGAGCTGGCTGTCATGGAGCCATCAAGAATTTAACATTTTGATTGCTAACTCTGCCGTGTCAGGGGCATGTGTGCTTAAAAAAAAAAAAAAAAAAAAAAAAAAAAAAAAAAAAACCTATGAAATTTGGAGTGAATACATCTGAAGGGTGCGTCTGATTTTCCCGCGACACAAAAAGAGAGATCTTCATTCTCTGGCATTCTTGAATGTCAATCTGGAGGCTATTTGCTGACCTTTCAGGGTACATGTGGTAGTGTTGGTACTGGAGAGAGAGGATTTGAAACTTATTTTCTCTTTCTTCTTTTTAATGCATCAGTACTTCTCTCACCTGCCCTGTATCAGAAACACAAATTAATGCGTCCTTGTCAGGAATACGGAGACAAAGGATGGGTATTGAAAATGACTGACCTTAGAGGCCCTGGAAATGGATTACACTAAACCTGAGGATTTCCAGGGACAAAGAAGAAAATCCGAGCAGAAGCAGTGGTCTCAGGTGAGTGGAGCTGCAAAGGCTGGGGTGAGCCTCTCCATTCTGAGAGCTCACCTCCTCTGGGAGATTGTTGTCTGGATTCTTCTCCTCAGCTTCATCCAAACAGAGGGTCCTGCAATAAGTTCTCCATCACTCAGTCATCAGTCATTGTTAGAGGGCTCCCACTCATGCCAACACCTCTAAGCTCTCCAAGGACCAACTTTCCAGGTCTGCTCACCTGCCACTGACTTTGTGATGCTGAGGGAGCCATTGGAACCCAGGAAACCTGGTTTGCCCTCATCTGTCAGTTGTGAGTTGTTAACTCTCATGAGTTAATTGGCAGCTTACAAAGAGAAGAAGTGTTCTTCCTGGACCTGGAAGATGACTTTGGTAGGTTGTACCTCTTCCTAATACTGCCCCCTTCTTCTTTTGCACTTGGGGTCACCCTGTGGCTCACTATACAGCCAGAGCTGTCCAGGGAAAAGCTTCTTTGACAGGTTGAATCTAGTTTGCAAGAAAGTTCACAACTGAGTGGATTAATTTTTTGCACACACACACTCACACACACACACACACACACACACACACAACTAATAGTAGACTTTCTTATTTTTAGGGGACTTGAGCATGCAGGCTGATCTTGTATTAATGGCTTACTGTTTGGACAGCGTCTATTCTGCATACCAGTTTGGTGTCTAGTCGGAACATAACTTTATCCTCCCACCCTCTCATTTCGGCAAACCCTCCCTTTGTGTAGGAGCCATTAAGGCCACCCATTCTCAAATTGGTTCAGGAAAAAAAGAAGTGCATTTTCTAGTCAAGCCAGCAGTAATTGGACACTGTGACTATGAGTGGCCCTTGCGGTGTTTGGACATGGGCCAAATGTACCTTCTGTCTGTCTCTGACACCGGCAGACAATAGTGGTATTATTTACAGCACTGGCTCCACACGATGCGGAAGGCCAGCTGTGAGAACAAAAGACTTGTTCACACTTGGCCCAGCCCTACTCTCAACCTGAGGCTCCAGCCATGTTTTATGAATAATTCACCCCACCACCCCAAAGGATGGATCCTCTTTGCTTTTGCGCTGACCATGGCTGCAAAGAGAAGAGAGGACTGTCATTCAGATCCTTGGAGGCAATGGGATGTGAGAAGGAATGGCCAACAGTGTTCCATTCCTGTGTCTTGGGGTGCACAGTTACCATCATAGATCGGCTATGGACCAGGTAGCAGGAGGGGAGCAGAAAGAGCCTGGGAAAACATGGGCAAGGTTTGCCCCTGTGGGAAGTCCTGTTTCCCAGGATGCCATTCTGAGTTTTGTCTACAGAACATGCAGCTTCCCAGGCAACCACCATAGGCTGCCCCACTTGCTCATGGCAGTATAATCCTTGGGTTACTGCCTGACCATCACATAGACTGAGTCTAGAATCCAGAAAAGCAGATCCCACTGGCTGCAGCTGTCCAGCTGCTGACCTACTAACATGCATCAAGCCAGAAACAGCTTATTAGAAAGTACACATGCCTTCTATGCTTGATGAGAGGATCCCATGACCCCTGGCCCAGACCTGGGTCTGTGAAGCCATAGCTCCAGGTCAGCAGTGGAGGAGCCTTCGGACAATCTTCCCAAGCTGTCCACAGCAATGTGTGGGCCTTTGTCACCTTTACCCACATTAAAACATGCTGTCTTACCTGTTCCTGGGACTGCCAGCTCTTGGCCCTCTGCCCAGACGGTGGACCTGGCCTCTCCTGTGCCTTGGGATCTAATGTCTGCTGCTGTTTTTCCCAAACGGACACAGGGGCCTCCATGGGCAGGCTCAGCCTGTGTGTCTTCCTGCACAGCACCTGCTTCCAGCTGCTTGGCCAACACCTGGCTGATAGAAGCTGAATTTGGGGCACAAGTCCCCTACTGCATCCTATGGCTCCCAGAAATTCTCCCAGAGTGCTTTTCCCTTAGCATACACACTGGGGATTTATAACGGTTTATAAACAAATAGTTTGCAAGCATCTGTCCCCCTTTCCACCATTTTTCCTAACACTCTATGGAGAGGCCAGGCAAGTCCGCCACTCACATTTCAAGTTCAAAGAGCTTTCACAGATATTCATCGAGGAAAAGGTGAGTCCAATCCCTTGGATTTCAGCTCTCTAGCCCATGGATATTCAGTGCACCTGAGCCAGGGGGTGAGGGAGATCAGAGCCCTACTGACTTTGGGGCTAGGGAGATGTTCAGTCATTAATGCTCTTGCCTTATAAGCATGAGGACCCAAGTTCATCTCTAAAACCCATGAAGAAAAAAAATCAAGGTGTAGGAATATATGTGTGAAGATAGGTGGATCTCTGGGGCCGCTGGTTAACCAGCTTAGCCTAGTTGGTGAATTCCAGAGCAGTGAGAGACCCTGACTCAAACCAAAAGGTGACCAGTGCCAGAGGAATGGTACCTGAGGTTATCCTATGGCCTCTGTGCACAGACACATGAGCACCATTCACTTTGCTGATTACAGAGTCTGGTAACAGCACCATCCTTATCCCTTGAACTTCACTTTTGTAGGCAGTGATCTTTAAGGAGATTGCAGTACCCATCAAGCTGTACTCCCTAGGATGGCAGGGCCTTGCTCTCACCTACCATTGCACATGGAGGGAATAAGGCAGCTTTCTCTATAAGTCAGTCATTGAATGGGTGTGTGGGTAGGTGGATGGACGAATGGATTGAGGATAGATGAGTGAGCAAAGGGGAGAATGGTGGCCCACTCCATCTGTGCTGCATGCTGCCAAGTGTATTCTTGACTGTACTTGACACTGGAATCCTGTTTGTTTCTCAGTCTGTTTCTGCCCCTCTGGCTACTCATACTCTGTTACACACTCCAAGCCTCTTGGACACTGAGAGACTACCCACTGTAGGGGTGGGGTCTCCTCTCCCTTAAGCTCTTACGGCCTCACCTACCACTTTTGTGCCATCCTGGAATGAAACCACTATAGTCCCCTTTGTCTCCTGGAAGGATAGCTCTTCCTTCAGGGGACAGAGTCTAGTGTCCATGGGCCAGGGCCATGGCCATTGAGCTCTTTTTTGTGACCTCTTGCCTTTGATCATCATCTCTCACACAGAATTCTGCTCTCTGGGCCCTATGCTGTGTGGAACAAATTTGATCTCATCCTCAACTCTTCCAAACTCTCAGGACCAGATCAGCCTGTAGGGGTCTTGTTTTGTTGAAGTCTTAGACTGAGAACCCTGTGTTTTGCTCAAGTCTGTTGGCGTATTGCGAGAGGTGGGGACTTGGAACCTCATATTTGGAGTCCACCATGCCACTGACTTTATTTGTCATAATATGTGCCATGTTTTCTCTCAGAGTTTGCCTCAGAAGAATTTTGACATTTTGAGTGTGGAGATGATGGCCATTGGAATGCCACCACACCTACTCTGAGAGAAAGCCAATTTCCTCTTAGTCCAGCTCTTGCAAATAGCAAAGTTAATTAATCCCCTGTAAATAAACATTTGCAAACTGCAGCTCAATATAGCAGTGTCCGGAAATGCTTCCAAATGTGCTCTGAAAGTGGAAGGGAAGGGACCAGCACTGGTCATATAACCAGGAATAAGTGAGTTGGATCCATTCATGATGGCTAGAGGCTGGAAGGTTGGGGAGAGAGAACAACAAGCTGAAGTTTAGATGAGGGGTGCCCAGTCAGATAGAGGAAATGAACCCCAGTGTTCAAAGGTGCAAAGGGTGAGGGGACTTTTTGATAACCTCTTATGTGTTTTGTGGGTGACTCGAAGAGAGAAGACCAGAGGTGGAGATGCAAATCATGTCCACCTGATTGCTCCATATTAAAAAGCCACTCTGCCTCCACAAACAGAAAACCAATACAACATACTAATCAAAACCGCTTAAGAAGTTTAAAAAGACAGAAATGTGAGCCAATCTGATTTGGTCAGCACATACTATATGCATATATAAAATGGCCATGCTGCATTCCATAGATCTCTATAAGCAAAATTTAGAATTGTGCGCGAGCGTGCGTGCGTGCGTGCGTGCGTGCGTGTGTGTGTGTGTGTGTGTGTGTGTGTGCAGGGCATATGTATATGTATTAGCCTGTGTATATGTGAGCATGTTCATGAGGGTGTGACGGCCAGAGGTCTGTGTTAGCTGCAATACTCTATCACTTACCACTTTATTATTTGAGATGGGATCTCTGGAGCTCACTTATTGGCTAGATTGGTTGGCCAGTGTGTCATAGGGATCCTCCCATTGCTGCTTTCCCTGTGCTGGGATTAGCTGTGTACCACCACACTCAGAGTTTCTCATGGGTTCTGGGGATCTGAACTCAGATCCTCACGCTTGCACAGTGAGCACTTTACCCCTTTATTTGCTAAAATTATATACATAAATATAATCATATACATAGAATGTATATATACATACACACACATATACACATCAAAATGTATCTATGCATTGACTCCATGGTCGTAAAGACACAGATCCAGAGATCTCCACGTTTACTGAGACTGGCAAATCATCAGACACTCTTGGAGCACAGATATCCATATAAAAAGTACATTTAGGTCACTACTATAGACATGCTGCTAGATTCAGAAAGAAGAATGCACCCTGTGGTCAGCTGACTGGAAAGTACCATTACAGGGTACCTCCTCGTTCTTTCTTCCCCAGCCCACAACCCCTCTTCCTCCTGTCCTTAGCAGCAACATTGGGCCATTGCAGGGTGCTGACTTTTGGGGACCCCTAGCTTTGGAAACACTCCTCTGCTTAGTAATAGCATTAGGCAGGAGGTTTGAGCCAGGCCCTTTTCAACTCCTCTGTCTTGATGGACTATCACGGACCACTGACTTACATCCTCCTTCCTCTAGAGTGAGCTTGTGTGCTCCCAGCTAATGAAATAATTACTTCTGGGCACAATCAGCATTACGTTACAAACCTGGTTCCCGCGGCCTCTGTCAGGCTGGCATTCTTTTGTGAAGTCCAAATTAAAAAAAAAAAAAAGAAAGAAACAAAAAAAAGAAACATACAGTTACATTACAGAGGCTCCTGCAGATTCCAAGGACAGTTCCCGGACAACCTGGAGACATCCACACAGGCTGACACTGTTGGAATGAAACCCTCTTGTGGGATATGAGGCTTCAGACATGACGGGAACTTTCAGAAGCTGGGCAAGGCTGAATTGCATGCACTCTGACCTGTAGTCCTCACTGCTCTTCCAGTCAGAAGCACAGCTCTTGCCAGAGGCTGGACAGTCTATTTCCCTCAAAACGACTCCATTAATGGCATGGAAGTAGAGGTGTGCCAAGTGGACTGCTTTCATTCTGATGGGTGCCAGAGATACAAGGGGACTTTGCACATGAGGTGCATTTCATCGGCAGGATGACTCTCTACTCTTTGAAATTATTCAGGTGTACCTCCACCCCCACCAAGGAACATCTTAAAACCTATGACACTCAGTAGCATACACAGAACATATCACAGACAAGGAATGGTGATCTTCAGGGAGCTACAGCAGCAGGAACTGGGGGCTAATTTGTTACCACGTGTTGTCCAACCCATACACACTAGTGAATGCCATTTGCTGATGTCAGCCTCGTGAAGGGTGTCAGGAGATGAGATAGTTAACGAGGGAGACACAACTCTCAGCTTCCTGAGGACCAGCTCCCAGACAAATATTCTGTCTCTTGCATGTTTTACTTTAGTGTTGTGTCAGAAAGTTAGGGTTCTGGTTGTCTTAGCTTGCTTTCTAACCCAAACACCCACAATAAGACTGTAGCATGGAGAGGTTTGGTATTCTCATCATGTACCTGAGGTATTTAATTATGACACAGTTATGTTCAATCACGTATTTGTATAGCACGCTCTTTTAAGCATTTGTCAGGCATAAGCCTTCACGCTGTTTTATTTTTCCATTGATTCTGTGACATACCCAATTCTTGTATCTGACCACTTTCCTGGGTCTTTCTGTGCTTGCCTCACACCCATATCCAGACCTCATCCTGGGGCCCTAGCCAGGGCAATGCTAGGAACACACACTGGATTCTGTGCTTTTTCTTGTATATTCATCCAGAGGTCCCTTTGTGTGCTTTATGTCTGTGTGTGCATGTCTGCCTGTGTGGGGGCGTGCATGTGCATTCCCTGTACTTGCAGAGCCCAGAGGACAGCCTCTGGCTTATTCTTTAGGTGTTATCTACCTTTTGTTTTATTTCAGTTTGTTTGGAGACAGGGTCTATTATTGGCCTGGGGCTGGCTAATTAGGCCAAGTTAGGTAGCCAGTAGGCTCCAGGCGCCAAGGATTTTCCTTAGTGCTGGGATTACAAGCTTAAATCACATGCCTGTCTATCTAGGGGTTCTCAGGTCCACATGCTCATGCAGTAAGCACTGTACCCCCAGACCTCTCCTCCCAACTGGAGTCCCACTGTTGAAAACCGTGTGGTGAGGAACCTTTCCCCAGCCCTGTCATGCACTCACTGGCCCCAATATAACATCATGAAGCCCACTTCCTCTATGAGTCACTTAATTATCTTTTATATATACAACACTCCTCACTGAATAAAATATTCAGGCACCTCATTTGACGGGGGATGCAAACAGCAATATGTAACATTTCATTTGTTTTTTTCATTAAATCAGGCATGACCGTTGTTGGCGCTGGGAGATTGCGGCCGCAGGTCTGCCACTCTGCCACAGCCCATCTATCCACAGTCAGCCTGCGCTCCAAGGAAGTGTCTCATTTTCTCTCTATTTATGTTCATCAAATAAATTCATCTTTTATTTCATTGAGCTGAATGTTTCCATCTGTGGGACAGGTTCTGGGACCCACCAGTCTTATTTATTTATTTTTATTTTATTATTGGCTTTTTCTTTTTCTTGCTCTCAGCTTCTCATTGAAATGTCTTTGATTTCAGACGTGCAGGCAGAGGAGTAATTAAAATATCTCTGGACTTCTGATATTGGGAAATGGAGAAATATTATGTGTACACTCCTAACCAGGTACATACAACTGAATGAGAAGCGGGCAGGGCAGCAGGAGAACTTGAATGAAAGGGAAGAAGAGTTTGGACCAGCAATCTGAGCCACACACCCCAGCCTGCTCATCCCCGCCCGCCCTTGGAAATCAGAGGTCACCAGGAAAGAGTTTGTGAGCCCCAGCCTTTGGGTGAATCTAGAAGCAGTTGTGTACTGACTTTCTCCAGCTATGTAGGTGGAATAAACCTTGCTAAATATGATGCTTTTGGCACATAGCTGGCAGTTGCATGTGTCTATTTATTTAATTAGCATTTTGGTGTATAAAAGGCCTAATTCATTAAGAATGTGTTATACCCTGTGCACCCTGACCATGAGGAGTTGACAGGCAGAGTCTCTTGTTGGTTTCTCAATCATACCTAGATGTGGGGCATGAAAGAGGTGGTTTTGCTATTGTTGTTGTTGACTTGGGAGCTTCCACATAATGACATGCACAAAAATGTATAAATCCTGAGTTCATATTCTCACAATGACATACATGCTGACACACCCATGTCACTCACGTTGTATCCAATCTCTGAAAGCATCTTTATACATGAATTCCTTCACAGTCAGATTCTGGAGCATCCTCCATTGCCTCTCCCCCACCCCACTGCAGCTTGGAATTCTCTTCCCATTGGTCACCTTTCTGGATGGAAAATTTTGAATGAATGGAGTAGTTGATACTCATCCACTCCTTCATGTCAGGATTTCCTCATTCAGTACAATCATTTGAGGATTGATTATCCTGTGTGTCAATACTTCATTTATTCATTGCTCAGTCTCAATCTGTTCCTCAAGTGACTATAGATTTGTCCACAGATTCTTTTGACAGATATTTCTCATACTGGTTATTTCAGTTCTGGGCTATAATGAGTCAAGAAAAGCACAGGTTATTTTGTCAACTGCTGGGTAAATGCCTTGGACTAGTGTTGCTAGGTTATTGGGTAGTGCTATGAATTGAATGCCGTGTCTGTCCAAAATTTGTGGAGAAACACTCTAATCCTTTATGTGATGGCATCTGTATGTGGAGGTCATTAGTTTAAGAGTGTGGAAACCTTGTGAGTAAGATTAGCGAGCTGTCATAGTTAGCTTCAGCTGTCAACTTGTCACAGTCCAGAGTTCTCCGAGGGAGTCTAAACTGGGGGAACCGCTTCAATCAGATTGGCTGGTGGCCATGTCAGTGGGGCAATTTCTCGATTGTTGATTGATATGGGAGGGCCCAGCCCATTGTAGGCAGTGCCACCCCTGGGCAAGTGGTCCTAGGTGTATATGAAAGCAAACTTTGAAAACTGTGGGGAGCAAGCTGGTAAGCAGTCCTTGACTTCCTGCCCTGACTTTGCTTCACCATGGAAAGCTGTAAACGGAAATCAACCCTTTCCTTCTCAAGTTGCTTTTGGTCATGGTGCTTATCACAGCAGCTAAGAAGCAAAATGGGATATAGTTTTATGAGAAAAGACATGAGAAAGACATGAAGCAGACAGCCTCTTCCCCTTCCCCATGTGGGGATCCAGCAAGAAGTTGTCAGCTGACTGTAAGTCAGAAAGTGGCCCTCACTAGACACAGAAGATGCTGGCATCCTCATCTTGGACTTCTCAGCCTCCAGAACTGTCAGAAAGAAACATTGTTTAACCCATCCTGTCTATGATAATGCTTAGTAGTGGCCTGACTCACCCAACTTTGACTAATTGATAAGAATTGCCAGGCAGCTTATCAAAGTCATGTGTTGTTCTACACTCCCACCAGCAATATATGAGCAATCTATTTGCTCAGTATCCTCTCCAATGTGTGTGGTCAATTATTTAAAACTCTATTATTCTAATGAGCATGTCATGGTCTCCTGTCACGCCCATGGGTTATATTGTGAGGGCTCATACTACTCAATGTTCAAGTGTCTATTGGCTATATCCACATTTCTTTCTTTTTTTTGGATGAAATATATATTTAAATCTCTTGCCTATAGATAGTGGGTGCAAAGAAATTGTGTAATTAGGTATTAACACCTAAGGATGTTAATAGATCTGCTCTCCAATACAGATAATGGAGTTGGACAAGCACAGTTTGAGTTCTCATTTCCTTGGTGGTACTGTTTGATGAACAGGGGGATAAATTTTGCTGAGGTCCAAGTTTCCAAGCCTTTGAGTTTTCTTTTCTTTTTTTTTTTATTTTATTGACACATGATAACTGTACATATTTATACCACAGGATCTGACCCATATTTGAAACTTAAGAAGACTTACCAGTGACTACGGCTATGGTTTGAATCTGAGATCTCCCCCACGAGGGTCAAGTGCTGAAGACATGGTTCCCATATGGTGGTCCTGTTTTGAGAGGCAACAGGCTGAGCTGATGGAAGGGAGTCACCAGAGCATTCCTTGAAGGCTATCCTCCACTCCCACCTGCACACCCCCACATCCTGGTCGCTATGAAATGACTACTCTGTGCTACCACATCCATCTGATATGATGCCCTGTCTCATCCCAGACACATAGCAAGGAAGCCAGCCCACCATGGGCCCCAAACTCTGAAACCCTAAGCCCAAATTATTTTTCTCTTGTCTGTGTGTCACACTGACAAAGCCTCTATAGTACTGCATCAGAGAAGAGAGAACAGAAGTGTCACAGCAATGGGTCAATGTCATTTCTTTTTCAGTTACTCTTACGTGTTATACTTAGAAACAATTGTCTATGTCAAAATCTTAGTGACATTTCCCTCCACTATACATTGTGTGATTGTTACTGTCATGTATTTTGTAGGCTGAAATTCATCTTGACCATGTTTTTATGTGTGATGGAGTAGTTGAAATTTATCTTGACTTGTTTTGTTACAGATACTAATTGTTCATAGGCCATTGATAAACAGTCCATCAAATAGCAGATTTATTGAATGCCAGACTGCTTTTATTTTCAAAAGACTAAAGATGACTGAGATACAAATAAATGAATGCAGATTGTATCTCAGTAGTTGAAGATCATACAGGCGGTGAGCAGTGGAGCCTAGAGTTTATTTTGCCTCAAGGTCCGTAAGTCACATCCCAAAGGAAAACAGCAAGGATAGATGTTTCCCACTGGACTTCAGAGCTCAGGATTCGAAGATGGCAGCAGTGTTGACAGTGTCCTGGTGACCATGGGACTTTAATTGAGAGCACTGGTCAGGTGGCTGGTTAGGCTGACATGCCGCAGTGTGGTTGATCTGGTTTGAATTTCCAGATTCCGTTGATGGAATCAGCTTATGTGTTTGAAATAGAATGTGGTCTCTATGAACTCTGTTTTGTTATTGAAGCAGCTGAAGGACCACTCAGACCCACAGGTGATGGACCGTCTTACCTTCTAACAATTTTTTTTTTAATTTTAAAACTTTATTATGTGCATATACAAGTCAGAGGGTAATGTTTTGGGAGCTAGCTCTTCCTTCCTACCTTGTTGAGGAAGGGTCTTTCCTGTTTCTGCAGGCAAGATGCAATGAACTTCAAGCTAACTGGCCTACCAGCTTTTGGATGGCTCACCTATCTCCATCTCCCATCTCACTGTGTGCCACTGCACCTGTTTTTGTTTTTTTTTTTTTTTTTTTGTTTGTTTATTTTTGTTTTTGTTTTTAACCTGGATTCTGGGGATAGAACTAAGGTCATTAGACTTGAACGATTGGCACTTTTTTTTTTTTTTAGTCAACTGAGCCCACCCCTGGCCCTCTAAGACATGCATGTCAGGGGATGGGTATGTTAGCTTGATTTGCTCAGTATACTTAGACACTAAGACATTGTTCTGTACCCTGCATATGTAAACATTTTTCAAGTTAAAATAAAAAAAAAAACTTTAAAACTGAAAGTTTTTTAAAACTTAGTAAACAACTGTATTTAAAGAGCTGGGTAAGTGCAGAGTGGAATAAGGTACTGTCTTCTCAGGGACTCTGCAGTCAGAAAGGAGGACCCACTTGCCTGCTGCTTGGAGTGTGTGGAAAGCATTAGGAATATGAACTGATAGATGAGCAACTGGGTGCATAATAGAAACACAGAGTGACTCTACGGGCGGAGGGAAGACTTGATTAAAATACCAGGGTCCATGTAAGTGACTTGTGAACACTTGTTGAAAAAATGGGATTGGGTCTCAAAGGCATTTTACATTTTTACTAATAAATGCTCAACGAGAACTGTTTCATTCATCATGAGGCACTGAAGCATGAGTCTCTTTTGATACATTTTTTTTCATTGTTCTCAACGTAGGCATTCCTCTGGCAGATTGTCCACAATCGTAAAGTTGCCACAGCTGGTGCCCCTCTCTTAGAACATCAGAGTCATGTCATGTTAAGACTCACAGGCTAGTGGTAGGCTTACATTGGTTTATTTTGCACAAATCCTGCTGTCCCACCCTGTAGTATGTAAGGGGTTTGCACTCTGACCAGTGGGCCAGGGTCTGAACACATCTCACTTTGATGCCATAGTCAGCCAACAATGATCTGATCTTGGTCATCAGATGAGTCAATAGCCCTACTTAGGAACTCCTGATGAGACTCTGGCATACAAGAGGCATTAAGTAGAGTGGACAGTGGTGACTTTCGCTCTTGCACTCAAAGGAGAGATTGGCCTGACTTGAAGATGTTCTTGATCATTTCCACAAGCTCCTGGATATTAGTCACAGTTTCTCTAGGTATTTTTGAGGTGCTCTGCTCATCTCTGGCCTTCTACTTAGGAAGGCATGAGGTGTTTCTCTTCTGAACCTCTTACTTATAAATGTGAGTAGAGCAGTTGTTGGGTAGAACATTTTCCCATGGGGACTGCCCCAGCGTTCTGGGTCTAGAAGGATACTAGAGGCATCACTGAGGTAGCTGTTACCGTCCACCCTCCATGTTCCCTGGAACTGTGATTCCCCATTCTCTAGTATATGTCTCTTGTGATTTTCACTCCCTCAGGAGCACACACTTCCATTTGGCAAGACCAAATGGGAGCCTAGTGGGTCTTGTGTTATATGGAATTTATTCTCTACACTCTTTGAACTTACTTATACTGTGTGTGTGTGTGTGTGTGTGTGTGTGTGTGTGTGTGTGTGTGTAGACTATGAGTGCTGGCATGCACATGAATGTCAGAGGATGAATTTTGGGTTGTGGTTTCCACCTTCTGCCTATGAGGATCTCTTGTTTACTGAGGTATAGCAGGTCAGCTGGCCTGTGAGTTCCTAGGGATACTTCCATGTCCATTTCTCATGTCTCTGCAGGAGAGCTTGGAATAATTCTTCCTCCAGCATGCTTCCCAACTAGGCTTAGTTAAGGATGCCAGTCTATGGCCCTGCCATTCTCTGCGTGGGGATCTTCTCTCCTTAATGACAATTCATTCTCTGTTGACCTCACAGTGAATAAGCTGAATGCCAGTGTTGCTCTCTGCCTTGGCATAGATATCCAAACTCAAGAATGCCCTCCCACTAATAAAGTAAGATGGAATTCACATGTAATACAAGTAACTTACATTTAGTGTTTCGTTTGACAAACTGAAAGCAGCATACACTTCTAAGTACACCTTCACAAGATAAATGCAAAACTTCACTTCACGAAATTGTCTTTCAGCTAGCCCCGTTAAGAAATTCCTTATGACATGGTCATTCCCATCTACTATTCTCGTTTCATTGAGAACAGCTTACTTTTTGTGTTGCAAACACATATAAATGAAATCATAAATGCTAACATTGTTTGTGTCTGGCCTTTCTTCACTCAGTCTGTTTTGAAATACATCTAGACTATAGTTTATTCCACTGAGACATTTGTTTTCATTGCTGAATATTATTTCATTGCATGGATGTATTAGAGTTTATTTATTTACCTGTCCGTGGGCATTTGGGTTGTTGCCAGTTCCCCAATATTAACATGACAGTTACCATAAATATTTGCAACCAAGTTTTAATGTGCACATATGTTTTTATTTCTTTTGGGCAAATACCCAAGAGCCGGATGGCAGGGTCACGTGATAAAGACATGCTTACCTTTATCTGAATCGCCAAAGTATTTTCCATAGTTTTCCACACCTTGAATTTACATCATGACTGAACATGTGCAGGTCTCAGATGTCCATGGTCTTGCTGATGATTCATTTAATAGATGTTTTTAGTGTCACACTGAAGCCATGCAGGGTTAAGTCACATCACCCCAGTGTCATGGAGTTTTCATATGGGTTTAGTCTTCAGCATCTTTTGATGGCCATCACTTTCACTCTTCCGCTGTTTCACGTTCATGTTCTGTTTTCTTCCTGTCTGTCAGTCAGAGTTCTCTGCATATGGATATTTTACCTGCATGAGGGTTTTCTGGCTTGAATGTCTCCTCAAAGCTAGGTAGGCATCATTTTTATTCCCTTGGCTGTGTCTTCCAAAGACCAAAAGATTTCACAAGTTCAATGAAAGACAAGTGTTTTTTTTTTTTTGAGAGGCAAAGTTTTTCCTACTTTTAATTCTACTGATAATTTCTCTTACTTCTTTAATAAAACTTGCAATTTATATTCTTCTTGTTAATCAGCCACAGTGCCAGCTTTTCAAGCTTTTTGGCAACAAGCACATAATGTCATTTTAAACTGTCCTTTGATTCTGTGATTGTATGTCATCTCAATTCCCGATGTTATTTTTGTCCTTCTTTCTTTTTTATGACAAGCCATTTGGCTATTTTATTAATACTTTTAAATGATCTGCTCTGGGATCTGTTGATTATACATGTTTTTCTTTATTTCTTATCTAAGATATGTCTGCTTTAAATTGATTACTTTTTCTTCTAATTTAATTAGACTTACTTTATTTTTAAGATTTTAAGTTAAAATGTACATTTTTTCTTGTCTATAGTTTCCAATGCATATTATTATAGCTTGACATTTTTTTTCCATTAATCTCTTTGGACATATCCCTAAGGACTTGGTTCGTATTCTTTACACTTTATTTATATATAAGGTGCTCCTATTTTCTATTTTAAGTTTTACTTTAGCTCAAAAACTATGTAGTGGAATAACCTTTTGAATTCCATATCAAAAATTTTAGCTTATATTTCCCAATGTTTTACTTTTTAAAAAACATAGAATTTTCTTTCTGTTTCCTGCTTTAGTGAACATGTTAATATTTCATTTGACAGATCAGCCATGGTCAGTTTTGTTTCCAGTGTCAAAAGAATTAGAAGAGTCTATACTTTTCCAACAGGCACAGTGTGGTGATGGTATGCTCATTTTCTTCCTGCATTTTTACTTGTTTTTTTGTTTACTTGATGTGACATTTGATCTTGGAGGAATGTGCTAAAAATCTTCTATTATGATTGCAGAGTTATTAGTCTTTCTTTGCATCTCCAACAGGTTTTGTTTTATGTATTTGGGAGTTTTGTTACTAGATGTGTGAATATTCTTCTTGATGGGCTGTAATATTTAATAATATTGAAATCCCATTTTGTCCTATTTAATATTTTTGAGTTGGGTTCTCTGTTGTCTGATATATATTTTTCTTCACCTCTTTTATTTAAGCATTTGCTGGCTTCTCCTTTCCCATCTGTCTGTTTTCAAGCTGGCTCTGTCATTTTGTTTTAGGGGCAGGTCTCAGAAACAACATTGCTGGATTTTTATTAAATTTCTACTTGTTGTTACCTAATCAGAAAAGTGTCACCTTTCCTAAGGGATTTGACCCATTCACATTTATTGTAATCACTGGTGTTGTTAAACTCATCAGCGCTCTAGATTCTTACTTACTCTGCTCTCTCTCATTCTCTTTTGCCTTCTAAGTGTCCCCATATTGGTTTAGTCATCTATCTCAGGTTTTACAGAACACATTTGTAGAGTAATTGTGGGTTCATAATGTAGAGAAATGAATAGGGCTTGAAAGAGAGTTCAGTGGGTAAGAGTGGTTACTGCTTGAGTCAAGGGAAATAGTAGAGACAGACAGATCAGGACACCCAGCATCTCCCTCTGTCCTCTATATACATGTGCAGAGAGTTTATGCACACCTCTATGTGAATATAACACACACACATACATACACACACATCCTCTCACACATACACACTCATATACATACGGATACACACTCACATGCATGCACATACATCCACTTACACATACATACATACATACACTCACACACATAGATACACACTCACACATTTACATATACTCATTCATACACATATACACACTAGCACATGTACACATACAGTTACATGCACACATACACTTATAAACACACACACATACATATATATATATGTACATGCACATATACTCACACACATTACATATATACATACTTACATCATATGTATAACCACTTACACATATGCATACATACACTCACACCAGTACACACACACACACACACACACACACACCCTCACAAGCATACCCACTCATATACATACACACAAAAACACTAACACATTACACATGCACCCACTCACATACACATATACACACTCACAAAAAAAGGAACAAGAAAAGGCAAGGGATTGTAATTGATAGACCCACCAGATCATAACATATGAGAATAAGGACAAAGAAACTTTGTAGCCATTGGAATCACAAGACTCTGTTATTAAGAAAGGTGAAGTCAGTTTTTGCTAACTCATTCATATGAAAGTGTTTATCTGTGGTGTGCCACAGGTATCCTTTGTGCAGGGGAGATGAAAGACCCCAGTGAGATACAGTGAAAAGTCACAAGGGACCTGATACCAAGGGAGATAAACAGAAGCAGACTGACTGCCTTGAAATGAACAGTGGAACCAGGAGGAGCCTCTCACCTGTCCAGAGAGCTTCTTGGTTTTTTTTTTTTTTTTTTTTTTTTTTTTTTTTTTTTATGGGGGGACTATGGCGAAGGTCCAGTATCTTCCTTGAGCTCTGAGGAGGGTGCCCCAGCGAAAGTCTGTAGAATGTGGGTGGAGCATGATAGGAAGGACATTCTGGAAGCAGGCTGAAGAAACAGGAGGCAATCCCTAGGGGCTTGAAGAAACTGTAAGTGTGCATTAATCAATTGTATTATCGGTGCAATATCAGACAAGAAGCAACTTAAGGGAGAAAGGGTCTATCTTGGCTCCTAGTCTGAAGGTGTTCAGTTGGTTGCTGTGCTGGTCTGAGCAGGAGGCAGCTGATCACGTTGTCTTGCACTCAGAAAGGGAGCAGGCTAGGCCACAGTCTTCAAGGCCTGTCCTCCAAAGATCTTCCTCTAACTGGAGCCCACCTCCTAATGGTCCTACTACCTCCCCAAACAGTACCATCAGCTGGGGGACCAGGTTCTCAAGCGTATGAGGTCAGGGAAAGACATTCTACATCCAGATCAGAATAGTTGACGGCAGTCGAGGAGGGAGTCTTCAGGTTCTAAGAACACTGGGGTCAACATCCATTCTTTTGTCTAATGGGAAGAAATGAAAGAGTGGAGTCTCTATGTCTTGATCTGGTCACTGTTATGAGGAGGCTGAGTAGAGATCACTCACATTTTCCAGAACCTTCTATATGACAGATGCTCTGCATGCCTCATTCCACTGGCTCCCCACAGCTATCCTGGCCCCTGAGTGGTTTTGTCAGTGTGTAAGAAATTCAGTGGCCACCATTTGTAATGAGTCTTTCTCTGTCCCACCAGCTGACTCCCAAATAATGACACAGAGATTTTTTCTTAATTATGAAAGCTTAATCTATAGCTTAGGCTTGTTGCTAGTAATTCTTATAATTTAAATTAACCCATTTCTATTCATCTATGTGCTGCTATGAGGCCCCTGGCTGTTACCTCTTCTCCTGCATGTCTTGCTTCCTCTGTGGCTGGTGACCCCATCTTCTTATTCTCAGCATTCTTTCTGCTCCCCAAATTCTGCCTAGCTATTGGTTGCTTATCTTTTTATTAAACCAATCAGAGTGACATATCTTCACAGTGCACAAAAAGATTATTCCATAACACTACAGGACAGATGAAGAAGCTGAGATGAAGGAGGTGACAAGGACCACCCCATGCTGTTGTCCATGCATGGGCCACTGTGGCTCAAACTCAGACTTCAATGGATAGTGGTTATATGAGTTTTGTAAGAATTCTCTCTTGGGAGCCTTGACATGTGGTGTGTCATTACACAATTTTAAAGGGTCTTATTAATAAAAAAAGAACCTAGAGCCTGATATCAGGGTGAAAGCTGAAAGATCAGAGAAATAGAACAAGCCAGCCACATTCTTACCTCTACAAAATCCTCAGCCTCTGAGTCTTTACCTTTGAGGGTCTCAGTTGAACTGCTCTTTAGTTCCTATTTCATCATGCCTTATATACCATTCTCCACCCAGCCATGCCACTTCCTGGGATTAAAGGTATGTGTGATTTACAAGCAAAGGCATGAGATCTCAAGTGCTGGAATTAAAGGTGTGTGCCCCCACTGCCTGGCTCAGTTTCCAGAGTGACCTTGAACTCACAGAGATCCAGCTGGGTCTCTGCCTCCTAAGTCATAGAATTAAGGGTGTGTGCCACTACTCTCTGGCCTCTATGTCTAATCTGGTGGCACACAATATATCATCACAGTGCGTGGCCTTCTGTGTCCAGTGACTTAGTGAGTAACAACAGTGCAGGGAGTTCAACAGGAAGGTGGTGCTTCCAGAAAAGTATGGAGGACTGGTCACTAAGGAGCTCAATGTGTCTCAGAAGCCATTCAGAGCTCAGGAAGATCACAAGACCACGGCAATAAGGCCCACATCAACTGGTTCATTCAGACCATTCACAACCACCCACAAATGACAGGATTGGGCAGGCTGTGGGCCATAGAATAATAGGTCTTGACCACAAGGCCCCTCTCTGGGAGCTCCCCCACTCTACCACCAACAGTTAGAAGCAGAGAGGGCTTCCTAGCTGCTATGTTCCTTTTTTGAGGTTGGTCACTGAAATTCCCTCAAATCCCAGGCAGCTCTGAAGCATGTGTAGTGGCTTCTCTGCCGCACTTCTTGCCCTGATGCCTCACTGAGGCTAGCATGGAGCCTCCCATACCCCACTGAAGGCTACCTGGACTTTAAGCAGGCCATCTGTATGCATGCTTAAAACAAGAGAGAGATGATTCAGGACAAGAAGACATAAGAAATTACAACACAATTCTTACTGTCCACCATGCACACCTGTGTGGGAACATTTACCTGCCACTCCAACTCTTCTCTGCTGCTGACTCCAGGCTGTGGGTGGCATCACAAATTTGTGCGTATTTATTTTTTCCACTTTTGCTGCACTTGTAGAAGGTACTTGCCGTGGATAGAGCAGGTGGGTAAAGCAGGGGCTGCAGCTCAGTGCTAGATGGCTTGCTAGAATCTGTGAGAGCCTGGGCTCCACACCCCCTTCCCAGGGATGTCATAGAAATAAGAGCAGAGATGTAATGGAATGCTGTGGATTAAATAGTGTGTGTCTTTACCAGGGAACTTTGTTCGGAAGAGGAAGATTTCACAACGCATGGAATGGAAGAGCATGGTTGCTTCTAATGGCCAGTAGTTTTAATGCTTTATGATCAAGCGTGAGAATGTTAAGTAACAACAGCAGAAACATTATGGAATTTAATGCACTCTAATATTCCCAGCCATGTAAACCTGATTGAGTTCCAATTACTAAAGGGCTTCATTTACCAGAGGATCTCAAAGCACCTTCTAATTCCTGGAATATTATTCTGTCCTCAATTATGGGAACCATCAGAAACATCTTTCAGAGGGAAAATTGCAGCACGAGAGATTATGAATTAATAATGGTAATATTAATAATTGCAATAATCACTAAAAGGGTTCAGTGATAAGTCCGTACAAACAATAATCATTATTTTCCAATGCACTGTTTCACTTGATTCCTGGGACAGCTCTGTGATTTAAACAATATTGTTCCTATTTTACACTTAAAATTAAAATACTGAGAGAAATCACAGACGAGGGAAGCCTGCGTTCTGGAGGATGCTCACCTCTGACACAGGCTGCAGTGGCAGCTGAGGAGCTGCGCCTTCCACAGAAACCCTCTTTACAGATGGGAGTCTACTGCGGTTTGACTGTGGAAGGAGTTTCCCAGGCCCATGCATCTGAATGCTTGAACCTCAGCTGGTGGAGCTGTTTGGGAAACCTTGAGGAGGTGGAGTCTTGTTGATGGAAGTAGGTCCTCTGGGGCAGGCCTTGGAGGTTTGTAGCCCCTCCTCACTTCCTTTTTTCTCTGTTTGCAGTAGTTGCACTGTGGCTAGTCTCCTTTCTGGTTCTGTTCCTTGCTTTCTCCCATGTCTCCAGTGATGGATTGTACCCTCTATCTGTAAGCCCAAATGAGTCTTCCCTCCCCCTACATTACACCTTATTAGACATAGAGAGAAACGTAACTAATCTAGCATCTAAAATGCCCGCCACTGCCCCCCAAACAGTACATACCACGGAATGTGTGTGCTGTCTGGACCACAGCCTTCTGATCTCATTGAATTTCCAGAATAGTTCAGAATTCTCCACAGCCATGACCTCTACCCCTCCTCCAGAAGCTTGAGGGCTTCCTCCTTAGGGGTTCTGAGCATTCCTGGCTTACTAAGCCACTTGTCTGTGGCTTCCTGGGAAGCACCTACTCCCTTAAACAGCCTGCTGAGTTCTTACAGTCCTGCATGTCCCATCCTAAAGTTTTACAGTGCAGCCAATTCTGAACCCTACAAGGTAAGACCCAGGGTGTGCATGTGCGTCATGGTGGTTGTGGAATATGAAGTGGGGATCCCATGCTCCCTGAGATTGAGGCTGCAAGAGGTATCATTTTGACCACTGTGCATGGTGCTATTGCTTTGGTGCTTTGAATACCTTGGCCTTCAGGGGTTGGTCTCTGCTGTTGGAAGCTGTGCCTCTCTCCATGATATCCAGGGCATGGTGATTCCTCTGTGTCTGTCTCCTTTCACAGAGTACTCTGGGAGTCCTGTCTTTCCAAAGGACCTGTGTGAGCACAGTGTTCCAGTTTATTCAGCCTTCACTGCATGCTTGGTGCTACATTGCTTCTGTGCACTTCGAGATACTTGGAGTTCATTATTTTAGCTCTCCCAGTTCACACTTGCACGGAGCTTTGACCCCAAGGCTCTCCCAGGGTGCTGGGAAGATGGGCTTCTGTGGGTAATTAACAAGGCTCCCCATGCCCTGAGCCAGCATGCTCATTCACCTGTTCACACGATTCAGTCAATGGCTCTTCAGTAGCAACCAGGGTCCTGACATACCTGGTGTAGATTTTGCACAAACTTGCTCTCACCTGATGAAATGCACAGTAAAAACAACTGGGGTGTAGAGAGGTGCCAAAGTCTGTGACAATGCTGAGCTGTCACTGAGGTGGTGAGGATGGTAAAGTTTAGGTTATAGATATTTGCCTGTGTGTGTGTGTGTGTGTGTGTGTGTGTGTGTGTGTGTGTGTGTGTAAAGAGACAGAGACAGAGAGATGTGTATGTATAAGTGTGCCTGCACATATGTTTAAAATGTTTTTTTATTCATTTTACATACCTACTACAGATCCCCACTTCATCCCTGTTTCCCTCCTCCTACTCCTTCCTCCCTTGACACTTTCTCCTATGACCCACCGCTCATCCCTTCATCTAAAAGGGGGGTGGACAGCAAAGCCTGGTATATTCAGTTGAGGTAGGACCAAGAACCTCCCCCCTGCATCAAGGGTGAGTAAGGTGTCCAACCATAGGTAATGGGCTCCAGAAAGCCAGCTCTTGCACCAGGGATAGATCCTGATCCCACTACCAGGGGCCCCTCAAACAGACCCAGCTACACAACTTTCTCCTGTATGCAGAAGTTCTAGTCCGGTCCCATGCAGGTTCCACAGCTGTCAGTCTAAAGTTCGTGAGTTTCTATGAGCTTGGTTTAGTTGTCTCTGAAGATGTCCACATCATGATCTTGACCCTCCCCTTGCTCATATAATCCCTCTTCCCTCTCTTAGACTGGGTTTCTGGTGCTTGGTTGTGGATCTCTGCATCTGCTTCTGTCAGTTACTGGTTGAAGGCTCTTTTGCTCCTGTTGGAGCTGGTAGAGACTTTGTCTCAGGGAGTAGCCGAGAACTTGGCAGATGGGTGGGTTTTGGGGGTGGAGTGGCGCTTGTAGGTTACAGAGTCCTGTGGGGGGAGATTGTAGTCAGACCTGCCTGCAGGTGTCTTGCCTGGGACTTCAGGAGTGAGTGAATGAATGGATGGATAGATGGATAGATGGATGTATGGATAGATGAGTGGATATGCGGATGCGTGGATGGAGAGATGGATGGATAAGTGGATGGAAGGGTGGATAAATAATAGATGTCTAGATGGATAGTTTAGTGAGTAAAAGGATGAGTAGAGATGCATGGATGGATGGATAGATGATGCGTACCCCTTACTGAAGGAATGCTGACTGTTTGGATGTAGAAGTGAATGAACCAGTAGGCAGATACCTCACTTGATCCATGCATAGCCATCCCTGCTGAGAGATTTTCCTACCCAGCAGCCTCTGCAGCTCTGGTTGCCAGGCCTCGCCACATTTGCTTTTGGTGCCACTCCATTGCAGGTTGCGTACAGGCTCCAGCTGCTACACATCCAGTTTCCCAGAATAGCTCTGAGAGCACACTGCAGTGGAGAAACACTGGGTGCTTGAGGCCACTCCAGGCAGACAAGGGGCTCTTCAGAGCCTCATCGTAATCGTCAGACAGACCTTGGCATTACCTGTTGTTTCTCCTCTAGCTCCCGACTTTCAACAGCCCCTTGGCTTCCTTCCTTCCAGGGTCTTACTTCAGCAGCAGGCTTAGTTTGTACGTGCGTCTTTGCAGGGTGTGATAAGATCTGCTGCCTTAGCCTGCCACACACCATATCCTGTGACTTCCCAGTTCTGAGCCGGTCTCCACACCTTTAATGTACAGTTCAGGTGTGGCCATTCAGAGTCCTCTGCCAGCTGACTGTACCTCCCCTTTTAACGTCTCCTTCTCTTCCACCCAGTCACCCACCAGCCTTCCATTGTCCTTCCCAACATTGTCCTCACTGACACTCCACTTTCCCTCCAGCTGTGGCTCCCATGTCTGCTCTGGACAGCCCATCTAAGCTCATTACTCTCTGCCAACCCCACTGGGTTCTGAACATGACCTTTCACCCTCTCTCCCACAGCCATTTATTACCATGCTCCGCCTTCCATACTAAGCTGGGAGCTCCTTACAGGCTTATTTATATTTGTGTTCTAGTTCATTGATTGCTGTTGAATATGTACATTGCAAGCTACAATTACTGATCATTTTGCGACAATTACTGCCTATGTTTTTCTTGTGGAACAATGAGATCGGGACTGTTCAGTATGGTCTCTGAGTTTTTGCTTCAGCTAAACCCTCGTTTGTGTCTTTTCTCTGTCACTAGCTATGTGTGAACATCAAGTCGTGGCTTAGCTGGAGTGTGGACGCCAGGTAAGCTACTAAGTGTGTGGGTTCTGGATGGCTCAACCTTCCAGCTCCAGTTCCCCCATCCCCTGAAAGTAGGAATAATGATACTATACGGATCTGTGCAAAATTTTACAATAAATAAGTGAAGCAGCTAGCCAAAGTCTGGCATGTACTCTTATTTTTATTTTTTGAAGATGGACCCCAAGACCCCATGAGTGCTAGACTGATCCATGCCACTAACCCCTAGAATTGCCTTGCTGTGAAAAAGACAAACCAATTTGAATACCTTGACTTATTTTAAGTACCCAGTCTTGAGTGTGCTCTGGAATTGTTACCTCCTTAACACACAATGCTACCAGAAAGGGCACTGCCATTCTCAATGAGTTAGTTACCTTTTTCACTGCTTTGATGAAATTACTGAGCATAGCTACTTAAGGAAAGAGGGAGCAAAGGGTTTATTTGAGTTCACAGTTGGGGGGATAGTACCTTAGGCTGGGAAAGAGAATGCAGTAGGAGCTTGAAGCAGTTGGTCTTATTGCATCTGTTATCAGGGAAGCAAGTGCAGGCTGCTGATTCTCTCTCTTCCTCCCCCTCTTTCCCTCCCTCTCTCCTTCCCTCTCTCCTCTTCATTCAGTCCAAGACCCAAGACCCTGAAAAGATGATGTCCACATTTAGAGTGGACCTTCCCATCTCAATTACTCAATCTAGAATTGCTTTCACGGTCGTGCCCAGAGTTCTTTCTCCTTGGTGATTCTAGCTCTTATCAATTTGACCGTATTAATCTTTATCCTGAAGATCATTTTACAGATGTGGGAGTCGAGTCTCAAAGCTTTAAGTAACCAGTCTAAGGTTAAACATTGTCCTTGGGTGTCAGATGAAACTGAACTGCAAGGAGGTTTGGGCCAAATGCTAACCCCATATTATAGACAAATTTCCTTCAGACACAAAAGTATTTGCTGAGGACCTTGAGGTTCCAGAGTTAATTTCCAGTGCCAGGGTTTGGGTCCAGTCTGGTTCTGTCCCACAGCTTTTGGATTCACCCTGACACATTCATTTTAGATGCACATAGATTTCAGTGATGCCTCGTGGTGCTGGGAGGGCTTTCTGTGTCCACACGGAGCTGATTTTTCAAATTGTTTGCAGTTTGTTGGAAGGTGACATTCTTTTGTGATACTTTTAAGGTCCTTAGATCCTCAGGCTTTTTGCAGGAGGGAACTAGAGAAGAGTGATATCTGCTCATTTATTCATGTCACAGGAGAGAAATGCAGTGAGACCTTAGACACAGGATGAAGCAACTGTAAGGGCAGAGGCCCCTTGCCCCTGAGCCCTGAGGCTCGCAAGAGGGAACACAGAAAAATGCAGCCCCTAGGGTCAACCAAAGTGGAGTCCTTACTTTCACCAGTATCCCCAAACAAACTTCCATTCTGGAATCAGATACTACTGCTCCAGTCCTGAAGAATGATGCAGGACAACCCTCGCTCACCCACCGACCCATTTACTCACTCACCCACCGACCCATTTACTCACTCACTCACTCACTCACTCACTCACTAACTCACTCACTCACCCACCCACCCACCCACTCACCCACTCACCCACCCACCCACTCACTCACCCAACCACTTACCCACCTACCCACTCACTCACCCACTCACTCTCTCACCCACCCACCTACCCACCCACCCACTCACTCACCCACTCATCCCCAAACAAACTTCCATTCCAGAATTAGATAATACTGTTCCAATCCTGAAGAATGATGCAGGAAAACCCTCACTCACTGACCCACCCGTCCATTTGGTCACTCACCCAATCACCAATCCATTTACTCACTCATCCACTCATCCGTTCACCCACCCACTCATCCACTGACCCACCCACTCATCCACTCACCCTCCCGCTTACCCACTTACACACTCACTCACCCACCCACCCACCCACCCACCCACTCACTTGCTCACTCACTTGCTCATTCGCTCACTCATTTGCTTATGGTGTACTTACATTGTGCCAAGGCTTCTGTTGGGTGCTTGAGGGAAGGACAGTCATGAGCCCACCTTGGAGCACTGTCAGCTCTGAGGTGCTATGTGACAAGTGCTCTGGTAGGGAAAGAGGAAGGAGCTGTGAGGACACACAGGACACCAAAAGTTTCCTTCAGAAAGGGTGCCTAAGGTGAGTGGGCACAGAGAGACACACTTGACTGAGTCCAGAGAAGGACAGGATATGAGGGAGGCTTGCACGCCTCCCTGCAAAGAGCTGCTGGGAGTGATTCAGAAGAAAACTGCTGCCCCCACTTACCTGCTTCCCTCAAAGGCCCCATGAAGTCACTACTGTTATGTGATGCAGCCCATTCCTGAAACCAAGTACAACAACGTTGGCTCAAGAAGGCATTTTACAGAGATTATGTACTTTATGGCTAGGAGACTGATCTGGTGGGTAAAATGCTCATCGAGTGAGTATGACAACCTGAATTAATCCCCCAGAGCTTGTGTAAAAGGTTAGAGGTGGTGGAATACATCTGTAATCTGTATGCTGTGGTGATGGAGATGGGTAGATCCCTAGTGTTCACTAGTCAGCCTAAAAGAGTCATCCAGTTGCTCTAAGGCGGTGAGAGACTCTGTCTCAAAAACAAGGTCCTGAGGATCAGCACCTGGGATTGACCTCTGGCCTCTAAACATTCATGTATACTGTTATGTGTGCACAGGTATACACACACACACACACACACACACACACACACACACACACACACACACTCCATATCTTGCTCTTCCCTCCACCTTTCTCCTGAGCCCCACAAGCTCACTTTTTTTGAATCTCTACATGGCCCTGTATTTGGCCTTTCCTTTTCATTTTTCATTACAGAATTAATGCATGTGTTTCAGACCAAACTTGAAAACCAAATATTTTGAGAAAAAACAGACCTCTCAGGAATCCATAACCCCAAGGAAACCACCATCATCTCGGCATGGCCATGATTTTAAGTGCTACATAATACTTCATGGGGTTAAAGTCATCAGTCATCATTTGCCTAACACCCACAGGAACACAGAGGGACACAGAGGAGATTTGTGATCTTTGTTTAATGATAAACCTCAGCAAACAGCTTTGTGCTGTAATTCGGGGGCACTTATATTAAACAGCAATCTATTTAGGCTATTATAGCCCACAGCACAGAAAAAGACAGCAATTCAGCCCCCCTATGGTAGCAGAGGTTTCATGCTTTCCCTTAGATGTAGAACCTCCTTGTTATAATGAAAGAGAGAGGGGGGGAAAGAAAGGGGAGAAGAGGGAAAAGAGAGGGAGGAAGAGGGCTTTGGAGAAGGAGGGAGGGATGGAGGAAGAAAGGGACACAGAGAGAGAGAGAGAGAAAGAGAGAGAGAGAGAGAGAGAGAGAGAGAGAGAGAGAGAGAGAGAAAGAGAGAACTAAACTGTTAAGTAAAAATTAAAGAGGGTAAGACTGTAAGTTGGTGCTCACCACACCAAGTTCCCCAGCTGTGAGCTTGACCAAGTAGGGTGGATAGCTCTCCTAAGCCATTACAGGTTGTCTGGGACCCTGAGCTGTCATTCAGTTCCTGTGAGGTTCAGTCCTTCTCTCTAAAGTGGGAAGACTGTACTTACAGAAGTTCTGGGAAACTGAATGAGAAAGTACAAATAATGTGCTCAGCCAAGTTATAGGGGCAGAGACAAACACCCCAAGATTACTAGCTGTTGCCATTGGTGACCAAGTGACTGCATAGGTGTCAGGTGAGGCTGGCCTATCTGCCTTTTGCTCTGTCCATTGTTGGTTGCCTGATCACTGGGATCTTATGTGGATGCCCTAGTAACTGTATGAAGTTGCTGCTGTTGGGAGAGTACATAGTAGGTTCTTAGTAGGACTCAGGTAGTCATGTCAAAGTGTGGTTCCTCTCCTTACTTGCCAAAGTAGCTCTCCAGAGAGCAGGGGATGCAGACATTTAGTGGGGACCTTGGAACACCTGTAGGGGGGAACGGTTGAAGTAGGGCTGGACTCAGAGAATGCCCAGTTGTGATAGGACATGGCACAGTCTTGCTCTGGGGGCAGGACAGCCCAAGGTTGTCTTGCTCTTATTTGTGGTGACTGATTACTGTGGAGGGCTGGGTGACTGTGTAAAACTTAGACCAGAGTCCAGACAATACTTTGCAGCAGAGAAGGTTGTGGAAGCATCCACAATACTCCCAGAAACAGGCTAAGGAGAACTTAAAAAGATACAGTATCTGGATAGGGCCTTCCAGGGATTACCACATGGTGCCAATTGCTGCCTCCTCTCATCTCCATGTGGCCTTTGGTTCTTTCTGATCTTACCTTTATTTGCCCCTCTGTTTCCTGATCATCAGTCACAGATTAGCTCTGGCTTTTCCCCCCAACCTACATGTAGACTTTCATGGGTTTCAGAAGAAATGCACGTGTCCTGGGCCTCCCAAGATGTCTTCATGGCTATTCCTCCCTCCATGAAGTACATGTCTGGCCTCTGCACTCCCCAAGCCCAGTGTTGTGTGGTCATCCATGGCATGGCCATATACCCTTGACTGGTCCATGTCCTCACAATTTCATGGAGTCCCAGTCCCAACTTGGAGAGTCCAGGGAGCTGCCCTGTTTAGATTAAGCAATTCCTTAGAAGTGCTCTTCCTCCTCCTAGGGTGACATTTGCACCAATAGCAATCTATTCTCCTAATCCAGGCACCTTGTTCTTCAATGCCCTGCGTGGTTGGCCTCTACAGAAATGCATGTAATTGAGAGATCATTGCATCTTCCCAGCAAACACAGAATCTAATGGTACTTGAAATAAAAAGCTTTTAGGACATTTTTTCCACAATGATGCCCTGAAGGGAGAGACATTTTTGTTACAGAGATAGGACCCAGCAGGGGATAGGGATGGGTGCCTCCTTGGCATGTCCCCTAGGGTAAGAAGCAAAGTCTGGAGGGAGCAGTGCCCAGGATACAGGGGACAGGACATGTGCAGCCAGGAGCTGCTTCTGCACAAGTTGTAAGGTAAAGTCTCTACTGCACAAACTGTGTTAACTCTCAGTGGTCACTGGTTTTGTTTGGTCATTTCCTTCAGGACTGGTGCAACAGGGCTTAGTTTTTTGTTTGCCTCTGACTTTGGTCTGGGGTTTTTAATTAACCTTTGAGTCCTACTCTGAGGCCTTTGCTAGACTTGCTCTCCTTGTCAACTGCCCTGCACTTCCCTCTCCCAGGCACCTCACTCAGCCTCCTTCTGAAGCCTCTGCCTGACAGGCAGACTTAGCATTGCCTGTGTTCTTGAGCTCACACTGCATTCTCCCATCTTCAGATCTCTTTCTTGGCTTCTGGCTTTCCCCGGTAGCTTTTCCCATCTTCAGGTTCATCTTGAAGGGTGAACATTGGGAGTGTGGTCTAGGTGAATGGGACTGGAGAGATAGACAGATGGAAATGGCCTCTCAAGTGTGTATTTAATTACTCTCTCTCTCTCTCTCTCTCTCTCTCTCTTTCCTTCTCTGTCTCTCTGTCTCTCTCTTTTTTGTCCTAACTTTCCCCAGGCCCAACTGAGTACATTCTTTATGATATGTAAGATCACTAGTGTTGAGTATCCATTAGGAATACCATTGGAAGATAGGACAATATGTTGGAGTCCGCAGAAACGACTTTGATGTACTAGCAGCCCCTAAAACAAATGGAGAGCATTGATTACACTAACAAGCTAATAAATAGAGCAAGATTAATCATGTCAGCTTAAATCTAACCTGTTTCTTGAGAGCATAGCATCTGAACCATAACCATGCACTTATCTTTACTCATGTACCGCCTTTCAATGAAAAAAATCTATAAAACTAATCCAACTGGCATATAAAGTTTTGTGCTAATCAGGTTGCTAATGGAGTTTAGGAGCAGGGTTTAAATAACTAACATTAGATTCAGAAAAGAAACATTTTAATTATTTAATAGGGCATGAAAAAGAATTCCAAAGTGTTTCTACAGAGGCAATCCCGATGGGTATAATTTTGGTCCCCAAATTTTATTCTTATTCTTTGAAGATGATGGCCTGAACTCCTCATTTCATTGGATTAAAGGAATTGAAATTCTCTAGGGGGGAGTAGAAGGAGGATGTGCTAATTTAGAGATCAGCAGGAGAGGCTGTACCAGCAATGGGAGGTATTAAGGGGAGATGAGGTGTCCCAAAGAAGAGATGGAAGAATTGAGATGCAGAAAAATACATCTTGGGACAACCCTTGGGTCTTTATAAATAAATCATCCTGACACTCCCCATCTCCGTGGGTGTTTTATAATTGATGGGGCCTTGCCCACATTTGTTCTCATTAGCTTCTTATCAGAACTCTTGGAAGTTATGTGATTCCTGGTTGACAGAGAAGGAAACCGAGGCTCAGAAAAAAAATGTTAAGTTGCCCACAGTTAACTAATGTCCTCCAGGGTAAGGTACAGTTCTTTGTCATTGTGTAATTCCAGCTCTTCCAGACATGCATTTTCCACTATGCATCCTGGAAACCCAGGGTGAGAGTGGGGGAGAAAGATTTTTTAGGGTGTGTTCTGGTTTGGGTCCTCAGATTAGCTCTTCTGTAAGCTTATTGCTGAAGTCCACTCGTCACTATTGAAGATGGAGTTACTCCCAAAGCTGACCAGGACCTTGGTCTAATTTTAGAAGCAAAGACTCTCACAGGAGAAGGTATCTTCTATAGGCTGCTTGTGTGTTCTCAGATTCTGGGTACCTTGCGTCATGCTGTTCCTCTCTCATCAGCATCTTCATCCAATCCAGACTTGACTTCCTCTAGGATATTGCTAATAAAGTTCCTGTTTGTATTTTTTCCCTACTCAGGCCCTTCGTTCCACTGCCCACCTCAAATGATCAAATCCAGATTCAGCATCCCAACACCCAAAGAACAGAATAAAAATTCCTCTGAAATCTAATTTTTTTTCTGAGTATTGACATGCTGTCTCAAGCAGAAGAGTCCTCTCCATGAAACTTTGTTGTGACCACATGATTAATAAAAATAATGTAGAATACTTTGCTTGTAGGACATTGAAACATCAAACTGGTATAGCCCTGGCAGTCTCCTCCCTGATCATGAGTTTTCATCATGCCAAGAGGTACAATGCAGCAGGCCACTGGGGCAGAAACGTCTGACCTGGCTGTGAACCCTGCAAATTACAGTAATGACTGGCCTGGTAAGATAGGCCCACTGATGCAACAGTGATACACATGTTATGGGGGTAACCAACAGCTTTCCAATTGGATTTAAGTCCCACTTTTCAGGAGGGAATATATGCTTGATACTGCAAACCTAGCAAACAAAACAAAACAAAACAAAAACAAAAACAAACAAGCAAACAAACAAAAAAACATAGCTGGAGAGGCCATAGGCCTTAGAGGAGAAACTACTAATGTTATTTTGCTACAAGGATATAATATCAAACTATCAAACTGCCTTTTCAATATTTTCCTAATGCCCACAGATGAATACAACTCTCATTCCTTATCATAGAAGCTGTATTTTCACCCCACTGGTTAGTGATTAAGAGTCTGGTAGTTTGAACGAGAATGGCCCCCATAATCTCCTATACTTGAATACTTGGCCTCCCATTGGTATAGCTTTTTGGAAAGGAGCCTTGTTGGAGGAGGCATGTTGCTAGGGGTGGGCTTTAAGGTCTCAAAAGCCAATGCCATTTCCACTTAGTGTTTTCTTTCTCTCTTCCCGCCTCTCTCTCTGCCTCCTACTTGCATATAAAAATGTAAATTCTCAGTTACTACTCCAATATCATGCCTGCCTGCCTGCTAATATATTCCCCATCATGTTAGTCATGGACTCTAACCCTCTCCAACTTTAAGTCCCAAATTCATTATTTTTTTTTATAAGTTGCCTTGTTCATAGTGTTTTATCACAACCATGAAAGGTAATCAAGACACACAGAGACCCACAGTTGGTCAAATTACAGAAAATAAGTGACTGTGGAGTACTCAGCCCTAAATGGGACTTCTATACACATTCCCTGCCCTCAAGACTCATGAAGCATCTTGCAAGTGGGAGGCTGGATTGTAAGGGTCAGAGGTCAAGAGAATTGCTTTGAAATAGAGATAGTATCCTCTGGACACAACCAGACTGTTGCACTCGTAACATCACAGCATCTGTGATTGCCTGCACAAGGCCTATACGAGATCTAGCAGTCAACATTCCAGCATGTATTGGCAAAGAGTTCATGAAGCTATCTAACTGAGGAACTGCGGGCAGTTGATGGCTACTCTGGGAGCAAGAGTCAGTTTTCTTCAGGGATGTGACTCCTTGTAGGTTGTCCAAATTCCAGTGGAAGACCCCAAAGTCACACCTGTGCACACAGACACCACTTTCTGGATTCAGTGAGTTATAGGTAGGGCAGGTATTAAAAGACATGAAGTTGAGAAGGGGGTGTGGGGCCCAGGTTTAGGAGGAGGCAGTGGAAGAGATTGGGGGTTTGGATATTATTTGCATTATAAATATGTGTGCAATTACAAAAGAATACATTTTAAAATTATAAAGTAAAAGGGAAATAAATCCAAAAAACAAGCATGTCAGATGGCCTTCAGTGGTATATATGAAATTATAGATGTATTTCCTATCTGGACTTGGGTCCCATCTCTAAGACATCTGATTATAAGCAAGTGTTCTGAAATGTAAAGCACTTCTGATCTCAAGCATTTCAGGCGAGTGATAATCAACTGCATTTCATCTTCTGAGGCCATCTCAGAAGTGCTTTCCTGACCCCAGGGGCACCCCATGGCCTCCCCTTGAGAGAAGTTTGGCAGAGAGCAGACAGGACATGAGGCTCATCACCTGGACACTGTTGGAATTAACCACTTACAGGTAAAGCTTTACCTTTCTGGTTGTGTTCTGTGTGCAGCTGGCCAAACAGACTGCCAGGGAAGTTTTTTTTTTTTTTTTTTTTTTTAATCCTTTAGGCTCAAGGAATTCTTCAAAATCGTGTTATGTTCAGTTAAATCCTGCACTGGACTGAATGTTCTGGAATGTGTGCTAAAGTTCATGAGGTTCAGAATGCTGAACAAGATGCATTTTTGTTCTTGTTGGATCTTGATCGTCAGAATAATTTATGTGAGACCTGCTCTTCTTGCATAGCTCGTGGGTGTCATTAGTCCTTCTCTGGAAGGTACAGGCATCATTTGTGGGGTTTTCTACTGCATGTGGCCATCTTTGATCTTATTACCATCATATCTGATACTAGCAGGAAGGAAAGTGGCCTGGGCTCATCACTAAAGCAGGAAATGAATTTAGGAGAGAGAGAAAACAAAAGAATTCATGAATTGAAAAGACATAGTTACTGGACACTAACTAGCTAGTTGCTACAGATGACACAAATGACTCTTCTTTAAGTTAGCAAAACCTTTGCAGAGGAACTGTAGCAAAATCAAAAAACCCAAAAAAAACCCAAATGTATAACTAAAGATTGGGAGCTGGAGAGCCACACACACACAAGGCCAGTGGCTTGACGTTGTAAAGGCTTTTTACATCATGCTACATGAACTCAAACTGTAAGACTCAGTCATGGTATGAAGATAGTTTTGTGTTGTGTGTCTGTTTTATTTATGGGATAGGGATGGGAAATAACCCAAGCTACAGGATATTGTGGGCAACTGACAAATGTTACAGACTCAGTTACAATCCATACCCCACATCCATACAGCAAGGCTTGAGCCTTCAAGAAACATGAGCCGGCCATGCTTTGTGACAAATGCCACCCTCTCTACTTCCGGCTTTGATTCTCTAGGCCACTGAAAGCCTTGCCAGAGTTCTGATGACTTGTCAGGACACTGTTGGCTCCTGGAATTCTCATATTGGCTTGAGGTTGACTCACCATTAATTCAATATTGTTCTGAAAGGGGCTTGACTCCATTTCCTGAGGTTGACACTAATTGCCCTCTTCTGTCTGTCCCTTTTAAGACTTATTTTCCATGCTGCCCACACTTCTCTGTTATTCGTGCACACATCAGATCTTCCTGGGGGTCTTGTACATTTTCTGTGCTCCAGGGTCTTTGTCATTGCTCTGGCTGCTCAGGCCTCTGCCTTTCCCCCTGATGTCTGGTGTCACCTCCTCCACCAGGAGTCCAGGCTTCCCTGCTGCTGTGAGCCCCAACTCTGTCTTCTTGTCACCGTTATCTTGTTCCCACCCCAGTGCTGTTCTCTCTGAGTCCCACAGACTGTGAACGGCATAAAGACACTGACCCAGGAAGACTCTGTGTGGTTTCCTGGCTCTCTCTGCTCTTTCCTCTTGCCAGGAAGAAGCCCCACATTGAGCACATCCAGGCACGTCGACCCAGGTGACCACAGGACCAGGGGTTGTAGGTAGGAACAAATAAGGGTTGTGATCCGTCAATACCGTGCTTGGAGGGAACCCAGTTGAATCCAGGATTGGAAGAGACAAGAGTGAGGGTAAATGGTGAGGACTGGAACCTTCACGTGCCTGCTGCAACAGGTTGGGGCCAACACTAGGCTCAAGTGCAAACTAAAATATTATACCTAAGAAAGAGTAAAGGTGACAGGTGTGGGGCAGGGTGCAAGGGGAGGGGAGTAATTTGATCAATTTTTCCCAGTGACAGCTTCCCCCCTGAGACTTCCTGTACCCCCACACTGTACAAGATTGCCTTCTCTGGCCTGCAAAGGTGTCCTTTGATATCCATTTCTGACCTTTGAGGATGTTTCTATACCCAAGTTTATGTATTGTTCTTTCACATTTCTATTTGTTCATATCTTCCATAAAGGTGAGTCAGACAAGCAAGTGTGTCTGTCTAAGGGACTTTGGGAAGAGACAGGTGGAGCCTTCTCCTCACGCAGCTCCTGGTCACGTGTTTGAAATTGACAGGGTGACAGATGGCATGACAGAGGGTTCGGAGGACAGACGAGAACCTCTGGTCCACCCTGGGGAGGCCGGGGCCAGAAGAGATGACATTTAAGCTGAATCCTTGAGAACGGGCAGAGTGAAGCCACATGGAGATGGCTTCAGAGGAGGGCATTGTGGGAGAGCCACAGAGATGGATGAAGGCCAGGAGCCTGCCTCCTGCTTGCTCAACTGGTGTGGAGTGGGGTCTGCTGTAGGGGTGGGGATTGGAGGTACTGGCAGGAGAGCCATGATGGGAGGCTGGAAAACACAGAAGAAGCCCAGGCATTCTGTTCTGTGGGCCCGATGAGTAGATGTCATTGGGTGTTGAGGAGAATATGTGTTTGGAAAGGGCTTTTGTCGGGATGGAGTTGGGGAGACATCAGGTCCTTGTGTTACTAGAGAAACTGAAATTTTGGGTTCTTAGTCTCCTTTACTAAAGAATTTAAAGCTGGTCTTAGAAGGAAATTTGAGGATAATTTTCTTAGTGTTTCAAAGAAAAACAATAGCACAGGCAAAGTGAAAATCCCAGCAGCCACCAAGAGGCGAGACAGAGAAAAAGTGAGACCATTTGATTTAGATACAGAAGCCAAGCAACAGTAAGATTGGAGAATATACAGGATGTGGAGTGAAGCCTGCTGTGGAATCCTGAGCTCCAGATCTGAGATCAGAGGGTACCTGGTTCCAGGCTCTTGGACTACAGGGGAAGGATTGCACCAGACACACGTACATGGTCAGAAACAGAAATAGTTTATCATGGGGGGAAATAACTTCCAAGAATGGGATGGGCTGGAAAGAAGAGGAAATACCACATGACATCCAGTCATGTGGTATCTCATTCTGTATGTCCCAGGCTTCCACACACATGTTTCATTCTTTAGTAGAATCTCGGGCAGGAGTTGAAAGGCTTCCTGTCTTCCTCTGTCAACTGGCTTCTGTCATATGTTCATCTCAATGTCTGAGTCTCCTTTCTTATACACACTGGGAAGACTTGCTTGCTCACTTAGTGAGGGTTACAGCCACAGAAATAGGGAGCCACTGGCTTCACAGAGATCTCCCCAAAGCAGGGTATGGAGTAAGTTTGGAATTTCCAAGATATGTTCTAGAAGCAGAAAACACTAGCTTCTGACTGTTACTTCCCCATCTGAGGCACCTGTGTCCTTAGATAGTCATAGTTTGAGTCAGTGAGAGAAGGGTGTCAAGGGTCTTCACCTGTGTTCCCCTGCCTGCTCATGGGAAGGCTTGGGTTTCATGCCCCATTGATTCCTGATGTGACATGTCACACTGTGGGCAGAGGACTTAGGACCTCTAGGGAAAGAAGAACTTTCTTGTAAACTGGGTAGGTTGGGCATGGTATGAAAGTTTACTTGTGAAGAGATTACATCCATCCTTGGAGACCTTAGGGAAAGCAGACAGAGCCTTGCTCTGTGTTATCAGGAATAGGTACGGATGTGGAAGAAGACAGTGGGCATCTCTCCACAGAGAAAAACAGAACTGCTAATCTTAAAAAGCAGCATTAAAGTTAACTACGTATTACAACAAAAGTGAAAAAGAAAGAGAGAAGTGTGCAGAATAAAACCTTTTTAAACCTTTCCCTTCCCATTTGTGCATCCCCTCCAATGTCTACAATTTTGTATACTGCCACAGATCCCAACATAGAAAACACTTTGCTATCCAAACTGTCATATGTTTGGTATAAATAAATCATCATTTATTTATCAATGTTTCAATTGTATGGCTATGTACCTGTATTTTAAATATTGTATACAGTGAGCGCATGAGTGGTAATTATCAGTGCATGCATGGATATGCCTTTGTGTGTGTGTGTGTGTGTGTGTGTGTGTGTGTGTGTGTGTGTATGTTGATGACTGAGTGTTATGCAGATTTTATATTTGCCTTGAAATGATTTTTCTCACATGTGCATATTTTTTGTTGCATTACATTTTTTTTTCACTTAAAATATAGCACAGGTGTCTTTGTGTCTTTCCCTGTGGGTGACCGTAATTCTTATAATGGTGGCAAGAATTTCCATAAGAGGAGTTATTTATTGATAATCAAATGTTAAGGGGTAACTAATATTTGGGGGCCTGAGGAGGTAGATCTGCCAATGAACTGTCTTCTGTGCAAGTATGGAGACCTGAGTTCAGAGCTTACCACCTGATTAAGAGCTGGATATGATGTCATGGGCTTGTAACCCCAGTTCTAGGGAGGGCAGAAACAGATTTCTGGAGGCCTGCTGGCCAATAAGTCCTTGCCTTCTGGCCTCCTCAGCCACAAATACCCCTGCACACTTGCTCACACCTACATGTTACATGCACAAATAAAATTAAGCACTAAAAGAAGAACTATTCTCCTACTTTCTAATGCCAAATCATAGTAAAATTATCATACACATATCATGTGTGTGTGTGTGTGTGTGTGTGTGTGTGTGTGTGTGTGTGTATGCAGGTTTGTAGGCTTGTACATGTGTATGTGTATGGAAGCCAGGGGTTGGCACTGGGTGTCTTTCTCTGTGGATCTATCTATCTATCTATCTATCTATCTATCTATCTATCTATCTATCTATCTATCTGTTATTTTATGTGTATGAGTGTTTTTGCCTGCATATATCTGTATACAACTTGCGTATCTAGTGTGTTTGGAGGCAAGAAAAGTGCACTGGAGCTCTTGGAAGTGGCGTTACAGGGGATTGTGAGTTGTGAGTGCTGGGAATTGAACCTGGGTCTATTGGTGAAATTATTAAGGCCACTCCACGTAGTTAAAAGGGAGGTTTATTTTGTGGGGTAACTTACAAATGAAGGGGTAGGTTGCAGGGTCTGGCAAAGGTATAGGGCAGTCCGGCGGTGTTCTCTGGAGAACTCTGCTCGGTCTACCTCCAGCGTCCAGCTTCCCGGAACCAAGAGAGCCACCTCTTCTTGCTCCTCTGTCTTCCGTTCCCTCCTCTGCCCCGCCTTGTGGGCGTGATCATTACTGAAGCCTCAATGGGGGTTGGAACTTCCAGGCCAATGCTGGGATGGCTATCCACTACATGGGTCCTCTGAAAGAATAACAAAATCTCCTAACTTCTGGTCCATCTCTATAGCCTCTTCCTTGTTTTTTGATTCAGGGTCTTTCACTAACCCTGGAGCTCACCCACTGATGGACTGGCTTGCCAGGGAACCCCAGGCTCCTACGGTCTCTACTTGAGCAGTGACTAACAGTGTATCTGTGACTTCAGGGGATCTGCATTCAGCCTCTTGCATTTGCAATAACCACTCTACCCACTGAGCCATCTCTGTGGTTCCCACATGCCACATCATCGTGCAGCAAACTATGTATCATTCCATACAAATTTTCCCAATTAAAAAAAATACAATTTCCAGGTAAAAAATATGCATCCTTTAAAACCCATATAAAACCCAAATGGCCTCTTCTTCTAATATATTTAAAAAATATCTCCTTCCTGGCCCCTTTGCAGATCATATTTTTAAAAAATGACTTGCCATCTGGGTGGTAGTGGTGCATATCTTTAATCCCAGCACTCGGGAGGCAGAGGCAGGCAGATGTCCGAGTTTGAGGCCAGCCTGGTCTAGCAAGTGAGTTCCATCCAGGACAGCCAGGGCTACACAGAGAAGCTTTGTCTCAAAAAACAAAACAAAACAAAACAAAACAAAACAAAACAAAACGAAACAACAAACATTAAAACAAAAAAATGTGGCACCTATCCAGGAGTGAAAAATGTATGTCAACTTTTCAAGTGTTATTTGCTTGCTATTAGAAGCCAGTGTTTCTTTATGAATTTATTGGTAGTTTATGTTTATTTTCCTTGGCTCTACAGTTTTCAGATTATTGTTTTCTTTTGTCCATTTCCAACTTAACTCCATGGTCATGAGAAAACTTTTTGTAGTTTCCTGATGGATAAAATGACAGAATAAGACAGAATTGGTACCTTTTGCCTTTCTTTATCTAGTTATCTCTCATGGACGTGACAGGCTATTCCCCAAATTGCATCCCTCCTGCCCCTCCTGCCCGCCCCCCCACTTCTGCTAGGCAGGGTGCCAGGTTTTGCTCTCCGTGGTGGTGCAAGGCTCTCCCTAATCCTATGGCTGAAGGATTTTGTGTGTTCCAGGTCTGGGGAGGAGAGCCTGCCAGGTGGCAGACACCCTCCCTAAACAGGTCTTTGATTTCCATGCCTGGGCCCACTGAGGCAATTAAGCTGGATTTGTCTGATGGGGCAGGGGATCAAAGGTTTGATGTTTTGATAACTGAAGAGGAAAAAGCTCAACTTGAGAAGGGGAAAGAGAATGTCCCTGGGGACAGGTATTCCAGGCCCCTCAGTGGTGGGATCTGAGCTGGAGGCAAAACAACCCCTTCTGTGCAGGGGCACCCGGGGAGGTGTGTAGGTACCACGAAATCCCCAGGCCTATGCCCTAGGAGCCCTGCTGAATTTGTACAGTGGGAAGGATTTGGCTAGGGTCACCTCTCCTCACTCTGGAACATTCACTCTGGAGCAGGAATTGGGCTGTGTTATTAGGTTTAAATGGAAAGTGTGTATAGGGTGCAGACAGTATAGGGGATTGAGGTGATGGGCTCTTGTCTGGCAAGTCCCTGATCCATCTTTGTTTTGAATTAAACACAAAGACAGGACAAAAGCAAGAGAATTGGCCATGAAAGATATGGTAACAGATCTTGCAGACCCAGCGCTGGCTGCTGGTTTCTGCATCCTTGGCTTTACAGCTTTCTCAGCCCCATTGCCAGGCCTGAGGGCAGCACCAGTTACCTCTTTCCAGTGAATGTCCTAAGTACTGGTATCTGTGTATCCTTGCTCTAGGGCTGCAGTGCACCCCTTTGATACAGAGTTGAGCCCATCAGCAGACTGATGGACTGGTTAGCACAATGCTTTCAGTTTGAGGACTGCCTAGCTTTCCTTCCACTCAGAGATCCCCCGCCCCCAAAGCTAATGACATTCCTTTGAGGACAGTCCCTGGGACTCCTGATTTGTGGTTTCTGGTTCTGTCTGGAAGTCCACAGGGCTTGCTTCTGGTAGAGCTAGTCTGCTGTGGCAGGGCTGTACCCTCAGACACACAGAACAATGGGAGGCTCGGGGAAGGCAAGCCAAGGCCACAAGGAACACTCCTGGCCCTGTTTCTGTTTGGCTCTGAACCCCCAGGACAAAGCAAATATTGTGCAAGGTCAGGCCACTGCTCATGAAAGGCTCTGCTTGTGCAGTGGGAAAGAGCTGCTGGGAGAGGGGCGGTGGCGGGGGGGGGGTGCATGTCCAGGATAGAGCCACTGTGAGACAGGGCTCACAATAGAAGGGAGGCAGCCACCGAGAGCTAGAGACAGAGAAAATACAGTTCAAGGCAGTGTGTGTGTGTGTGTGTGTGTGTGTGTGTGTGTGTGAGAGAGAGAGAGAGAGAGAGAGAGGAGAGTCAGAAGGACTGAGGTGAAGAATAATAGATGGTGGGCAGAGAAAACAAAAGTAACAGAGAGGCCCTCAGTAGGCGAGGAGAGAGCCATGTGGGCTGTGAGAGAAACAGAGAGGACACCAGCCTGGGGGCAGAGTATCCCTGGCAGTCTCTCACGGCCACAGTGACATCTTGACCTGTGCAATCTTCTCAGCTGCTGCAGTGGGTCTGACGTATGGGCAAATGACCCAAACCTGTGGCCAGGGCTCAGGAGGACGGGACACTGGATCTCCCACTGGCTTGCCGGTGGTGGGTAGGAATGGGTGCCGAAGATGAGAAATCAGAAGCAAGCTGGGTCTGTTCGAAGGCCACAGGGCTGGCAGGCCTTTGTGCTAATTAGAGGTTAACTAATGACACGGCAGAGATGGTGCCTGGCCCCTGCATGATGCCTTCACAGAGGCTGGGCATCACACCAGCTCCAGAGGCGGCTCAGCAGGTGCCTGGCTCCACCCCCAGGGCTGAGAGTCTCATCCAGCCTGTTCCACAGACTTGACCATGAGAAAATGGATCATGCAACCTTACTTTCCACATGCTGGGAGGCCCTCTACCTGGCATTTCCTCCTGACTGTTAATGTCCAAAGTCCTCAGCTGGTACCCATCTGTTTGAGAGAAGAAAATTAAGTGAGTAAATGTGTTCAGTGGATGCAAGATTGAGAGAGTTCCATGAGAGTCTCAGTGTCCACTGTGGCTTAGCTGAAGTGGGTGGATCATGGGCTTTTGAACCATCTGAGCCAAGCTGTGGGGTTCCCACTGGCTGCAGATCCAGACACCTCTAAATGAGGATGCTGCTCTTGGTGTCTCTGAGCATTCCATGGAGGGCATGGACCACACAGCAAATCACAAGTGTGACCTGAGCAAATGCTACCTGGGGATTTGCATTTTCTAGCCATCTCCAGATGTCATCACTACCAGGCTCTCCCCAGGCTATCCACTCTGCCTGAGGACTTGATTTTCAATGACCATTGTGCCTCAAGGCATCTTGCACAGTTGACAGCCTGGACTCTATCCTGGGTCTGCTGTGTGATACCCTGAAGCCCTCTGGATTACTCACCTCATCTGTTACCACAGGGAAGCAGAAACCGCCTGCTGTCACGCGCTGCCTCAAGACTTCATGCTGGCCTCTGAATGCACTTGAAGGCTTTGAAGTGGAGGAGCGGCTGGGACTGGACTTGACTCTCTGTGGGACTTTCCTGGATTGGAGAGGGTCCTCAGGGCCCAAGAGAACAAGGGCTTGCCTGTAAGGCAGAAGTGCCAGCCCACCCAGTCTCCTCTCCTGTCCCTCCACTCCCCTCCCGTCTCCCCTTTCCCTTTCCCATTTTCTCTCCTTCCTTTTCAAGTCTCCTCCCCTCCCATCTCCCTCTCCTTCTCCTCGCCTTGCCTCTCCTTTACCTTCCCCTCTTCCTCTTTCTCCTTCAGGGCCTAGCATCTTTAAAACTTTTTACCCACGTCACTGGGACCTACAGGTAGGTGTTCTCTGTGGCTCAGATCTAGAGCTGGCTTTACCACTGACAGTAGATGCTACAGATACTGGGATCCTACCAAGTACTAGGTGGTTCTTAGGACCCCAAACCAGAACCCTGTCTTCCTCTTGTAACCCACAGTACTGGGATTCGGAACACAGAATGAGCAGCCGTGAAGCCAAGCGGCCTGTTCAGCCTCATGACTTCCTCACCTTCTAACCCATTTCACCAGCCCCAGTTGCCTGGCTAGAGAGCCCCAGGGACTCAGCCATCTCTGCCTTTCTAGGACTGGGATTACAAACACATTCTGCTCCGCTTGGCTTTTTGCTTCATGTTCTGGGAATTCAATTTCGTTCCTCATGCTTGCAAGGCAAGCGCTCTACTGACAGAGCCATCTTCTTAGTCTTCCTAACTATTTTTGCATCTAAGTTTGGGGTTTTGCCTGGAGGAAAGGAAATAAAGTAGGGAACATGGGTCAAACCCTGCTTGGATATTCAAAGACGTTTGAAAAATGAAACTAGGCATTTCTCTATGAAACTGGCAGATAGAATTAAAGGTTTTGCATAAAAATCTTCTTACTTAGAAGCTTATAGAAAAGTACATTGGCCTCAGGATTGTGTTTTGGAATACATCCAGAATTTTCTTTTGACCAGACATGAAGGAAGGCTGATAAAATATGTTATCACAAAGAAGTTTCTAACTTGAAGATGCTTCTAAGAGAGTCAATGGGAAAGGCTCTGTTCCCCTATAGTGACTGTTCGGGGGATGGGGGGAGGCTGTTTGAGAAAGTGCTAGGGGTGTTTGGCTAGAGAGATCCAGCAGGCTCCAGGTCTGACAGATTGAGAGCCATGTGACTGAGGGCTCCATGAGTGCCCTGCATCTCAGGGACACAAGGACACTGCCCTCTCAGAGGAGTGATTAAATGAGATAATATGGACACACTCCCATTGTGATGGAGGCTGCCACAAGGTGAATTTTTAATGCATTCAAATATTATCAGAAGCCTTGAAATAATGTTCTTCCTTTTGCCTCTGGCAATGATAAAGCTGAATATATGCCCTCAATAAATTATCCAAAATTAAGAGAAATTTTCTTTTTAAAGCAGTTGCAATGCTCATTCCCATGTTGTGTTACACTCATAAATACATATGAGTAAGAGTAAGGCATAAAAAATGTCTTGAAATATAAAATATTTTGGTTTAGCTGACATAAGTGGGTTCCACATTTATGTACAACATGATGTCATCTGAGTTCAAAAAAATGTTCAAAGATGAGAGAAAAATATACACTGTTATCATCTGTGTGAAATGTTCTGGGTGTGGATTCATTGATTCTTACAACTACAACCTTTGGTTTTGTTCCACAGATAACAATTTTCAGCTTCCTTCCAGGCCCTCACCTTCATGGATAGGGGATTGCATTGCTCATGACCACAGATAAATAATGATGGTGTCCTTTCTAGGACTATGAAGGGAACAGCGTACCCCCAGGACTCAGGTTCATAAGTCCACCAAACACAATGTATTCCCTGGTTTCTGGCAGCTCAGGGGTACCAGTGTATCATGCATAGTACTAGGTAGGACAGAGCCCCTTCTCTTGACCAGTGGGCCCACAGCCTCAGTGTGCTTCACCCCAGGAGCAAGCCAATTATCCTCCACTAGCCTCTGAATGAAATGTTTTACAGAAATCTACCTGGAATGCAGGTTAGGTCTTGGCTATGATCTCCCCAGTTTAGTTCTTTTAAATTCCCACACCAAAGTCCTGGCTTATGAGAGTTTAAAGCTGGGTGTGGTGGGTGTGTGGGGTGACATCGACAACCTTCACCACTGTGGGAGTCTCTAGGATCACAGGGTAGGGTTCTTTTCACATTAGCTCCAGGTTTGGGGTCAGGATTCTCTTTGCTTGTATAAAGTCACCAGGCTGAACCTTATGGGCAGACTCAGACTCAGGCAAGGGCAGAGCCTCTCTCGAGCTGTCTGATGCATGGTCCTTTGGGTCTGTTGCAGGGCATGGAAGACCCTGGGGAGGGAATGGTTAGTCAATTTTGTCTCCATATGGGGGTGTCCCTGGCCCTTAGAAGTGCAAAAGGTAGAGGCTGGCCCAATTTTAACTAGTCTCAAGGATGTTTAGTTTACCTGTCTTGAGTTTTGTGGTCTTGAGGTACCGTGCAGGTTCCAATAGCCAGATATCAGGAAATTTTGGCTGTGAAGGCTGAGCCATTATCAGACCCCAGGAAGGGAGAACCCAGATTTATTGTAATATCTGGGCCTGAGTTGCTCAACAGTTTGAGTTGCCTTCAGATGGGTGGCCTGGTAAAGTCTGACGATCGATCATCTGTCTACTGATAATGGCGGGGTATTCAGGTCTCTCATTCGACAATAACCACCAGCTGCTTGACATCTTCCTTTCCTGTTCCCTTGGCTTCTTTGTCTATAGGCTGGGCTCTGGGGTGGGTGATCAAGATCTGGAGGTGATCAAGATCTTGATCACCTCAGGCAGGGTGATCAAGATCTGGAGTGGCGACTCTGGTTCCAGAGCCACCTTAAGCAAGCTGCTTCCCTATAGCTTTGTAAGACGGGGGCAGTTATCACAGCAGCAGAAAAGGGCTGTTGGTGGGTAGGAATAGATGTGATCCATAAAGAGTGCTTAGGCTCCTGCTGGCCCATGGTTAGAGCTCACACATGAGCTTGTCTTGATGTTAACCGAGTGTATCCAATCAGCTGTGTCTGACTGATCTCTGGTTCCCTGGTGTCTCAGGATGTGATGGTAGCTAATGCATACTTGTGATCATCACAGTCCATGGTCATTTTTATGGACACAAGGAAGGGGGAGAAAAATCAATAACAAGAGTATAATGCCATGCCATTGGGTGATTTTTAAAAAGCCAGGAGGAAAAGAGAAACATGGAAAGGACATTAGGAATAAGTTCTCTAGAACCATTATAAAGGTGTACTCATACTATAGCCCTTTCCTAAAACCCAAGAAATCCTAAACACACACATCTAGGCATTCAAGTAAGGGACCCAGGCAGAGGAACACCTAGGTCCCAGAAACATTTGTCTTCTTTTGATGCTCTTACAACATATTGGAATGGAAGCATGGGAGAGAGAAATGAGGCTTAGGAACTTGAAATTATTTTGTTCAAGGCAGCTCAGATATTGAAGAGCTGAGCCAGGCAGGGTCCAGATCTTAATGTGGACTTGTTTTTTGCTCACATCTCCTTTCTGTACTCTGTGATGCCATTCTAGAATCCACTCTCAGGGGGTAATCATTTATCCCACAACTCTCCATTGCCCCCTTTTGATCACTAGCCAGGGATAGAGCAGCATCCACACATGGGTCACTAAAAGCCCGTAAACTCAGACAGAGTGGCTTTTTTATAACTTCCTAGGACAAAGGAGTTGGGGTCAGTATTAAATATAATTGCCATGCATTTGGCTAATAACTGACATTCTTCTCCTGCATGCACTTGTGGAGGCAGGAGGCCCCACCATGGCCCCTCAGGTCATCTAATCCTTCCTTGCTTTTATCCTGGGAGAGAGTCTGAGCAGATGGAGACTGTGGCTCTCAAATTACCTTTCTTTCCTGTCTCATGAGCAATCCGTTCTGCAGCGGATGTGGCTTTCTCTTCTCTGTGTTTCCCCGTGTCCTGCCCCTCCTCATTCCTTCCTTGTCCCTTTCCTCCACTCTTTGGGTCATGCTTATGGTCTCTAAGCTAGGATCCTTGCAATCTGCTCCATGGGGCTGCTTAGCCTGCAACCTAGGATGGGATAAACAGCTTTCACAACCATATTATACTACGATCACCAGCAGTGCCTTTCATATATTCTTCCCTTTGTTCCTGAAGGCGGGCTGGGCCGTGCTTAGGTCAAGAGCTAGACATGATTGCCAGGTACTGGAGAGAATGAGTATTCCTCTGACTCTCCCCATGTGTTGTCTTTGCTTGCCCGTGACACTGAAGTCCACATAACCCTGTCCAGGACTCCATTGTTTTATGACATGACTGATTCTCCTTGAGAGCTTGATGTGAGGGGCACTAGGCCCTGAGGGAGCAGGCTGCAGACCTGGTATGTTTACTGTAGGGTGTTCGGTCTGTTGTGGGTGAGTGACTGATACTGATACATACATTACTATCAGAGCATAGTCTTCTGGTATGTATAGGCCTCAGTATCCATTTTCCTCTGATAGCCTCAAAGACCGAGTTTGGATCAACAAGAATGCCCGATTTGGGCTGGTCTCTGCTCTTCCCCGAGGAAGGCTTCCCTGAGGACATGGCTTTACATGTCTGAGGAGCAAACGAGGACATTAGATAGATGATCTCTAAACCCTCTACACAGCATGAGTCTGAGATCTAACAATACATAATGAAGTTATTTGTGCCCTCAAATGAGTCCGCTGGGGACAGGAGGCCTCGCCTTCACTTTACTATAGGAGGCAATAATCCCTTAAGCTCTGCTTTTCCAGAGAGAGTTAATTAAGCTGGGTATAAGGAAAAGGAAGTACAGTTGGCCCTGCTTCCAACACACAGAGAAAATCCTAATACTTCTATTACCTCACTGCTAATCTGTTTCTGCTGGACACCATCTTGTCCACCCTAGTCACAGCTCTGGTCACCAACCCTCTGTTTATCTTCACTCTCCCAGAACCCCAGAGAAGTCTTCTGACTCCAGTTTTTTGCTGTGGCTGCTGAGCCCATCCCTGCAATGTTTTCCAGAGCTGGTCAGCCATGCTCTAGTCCTCGCATGGTTGAAGATGCCGCTCCTCCTCTGCTCCAGATGTTCTTTCAGCAAGGGTTTCCCTTGCACTAGCCCTGGTTACCCAGGGCTTGGTGTCATCTACACACAGCAGGGGCTTGAAGCCCTTGGTCTTTAGTGAGGACACAGTCTTAACCATGAAGACTGCTTGTGAGGAGGCAATGACTTCTGAGAGATGAATATTTGGGAATGTGGTCCATCTGTTCCTAGAAACAAACTCAGACCAGAAAAAAAAAATGGGATGAGATTTCTGAATTTCACAATTCAAAATCCTTCCCTGTCTGCGTTGTCTGATGTCTGCACACATTCATAGAGCTAGCCTTATTAGTGCCATCACATCATGAGAAAAACCAAGGAACTCTATTTTGAGTGTTCCCAATGGCACCAAGAGGGGAGAAGTCCTGGCCTCTGTCTGGGATAGATGCAGATGAACAAACCTCTCACGGGTGAGGGTTCTCTTAATCATGGGATGAGTGCTCAAGGGCGGTCAGGTGGACTCACCTCTGGGAGATGGACTGGGGATGCTTCTGGAGCCCATTTTGAAGCCAAGCCATCAAACTTCCAGAGTTTTCAGTATTCACTCTTCTCTCTCTCTCTCTCTCTCTCTCTCTCTCTCTCTCTCTCTCTCCCTTTGTTTTTTGTCTGTGTCTTCTAATCACACAGATACATGCCTGTGCACATGCAGACACACAGACTTATTCACTCTCATACACACATATCCCTATAGTCCATTTGTTTGGTGAATAATACAAATCCAAGTTCTAAAACCTGAAAGACAAAGTTTGGATCTGACACTTGTCACTTACACTTACTGCTTAGTGACAGTGACAGTGCTCTAATTAGCCTTTTTTTTTAGCACCAGTTTTCCTATCTCTAAATGGAGAGAGAGGACAGATCTTGCCTTGAATAAGTGTTCTGAAGTTTGAGGCAGGTGATGTGAGGCTTTGGGTGCATGGTCAAGGAAGAAAGTGGTTGGTTTTCCATCCCTGGTAACCTCCTGCTCAGTTGTGCAGTGGGCAGTAGGAATTGGAGCCAAAACACAGGATTTCTATAGTGCAGCACAGGTCTCATGGGCCCTGTGACCACACAGCCCTAGAGTGACACTTGATGCACTCCTGCTTCCCTGGCCATGCTGTGTGCAGGCTGCCTGTTCTGCATGGGAGAGCGTGTGCACACCACCACCCTAGGAGTCTGGCGGTGAAGGTTCTGTGGACTCATACACACAAACATGAAGACAGGGCTTAGCAGACACAGAGAGATTAGTCAATATTACCAGCCAGTGCAGTGATATCTTACAGGGATTCAGTCCTTGGAGAGTCTACTGTTAATGTAGGAAATAGTCACTGGGAAGGGAATACAAACATACACATGGGAGAGAAAGGGAGGGACAGAGGGAGGGAGAAAGGGAGGGGGAAGGGAGGGGGAAGAAGGGAGAGAGGGAGGGAGGGAGAAAGGGGGAGGAAGGGAGGAAGAGAGGGAGGAGGGAGGGAGGGAGGGGGAAAGGGAGAGAGCAAGAGAGAGAGAGAGAGAGAGAGAGAGAGACAGAGAGACAGAGAGACAGAGAGACAGAGAGACAGAGAGACAGAGAGACAGAGAGATGCTGATTTGCTGTGAAGCAATGCAAGAAGCTTTGCAGGAACATGACATAGGAACTAGGCACTAGGCCTGGAACTGAAATATTTCCATGGAGTCGGGAAGAGAGGGACAGTTGAGACTCTGATGTGAGCAGGCAGAAGCAGGTGAAGCAGAGCCCACTGTGCAGGAACTGGAGTCCAGGGAAGAGAGGAAAGAAGCAGGGCTGCTCCCTCAGGGTACTAGAATCTCAGACTCCTTCTTAAGGACTGAAGGGCCCCAGGGCATCTTGAAGATGAGGAGCAACACTCTCCAGTGCTCCAGTGATGCCTGCATGGTGTGTCACTGAAGACAGTCACATGGCTCCTCTGTTCAATCATTCATACACTCCCACAGCCCACATCTAGGTAGCTAGAAGGTCACATTCTCATAGCAGGTGTGCTGTCCCCTTCTGAGTTCTCAGCTCCCCAGGGAGAACAAGATGCAAACCATGTTATTCCAAGCAGAAAAGCTCCAAGTCACTGAAGAGCTAGGCAAAGCTCGATGGCTACAGGGACCAGGGGGTGACTTCAGTAGAGAGGCTCAGTGGGTTTGAAAGGAGGCGGTGCTTCAGTGCGGAAGGAGCAGGATTCAGCAAGGGACAGTGGTGGAGATGTGGGCTCTGGGGAAGAAAGGAAGAAAGCAGGGGGAGTCGAGTCCCCAAAGGCAGTGCTGAAGACATTGTAGCAGCTACAGCAAGGAGAAAAGGAGGCTGGAGGTGTGAGATCAGACAGCAGGCCCACACTAAGGTCCTAGGAGGCTGAGGAAAGCAGGCAAAGGCATCTGCCCTTCTCCCTGGAGAACCTGCAGGAGTCTGGAAAGAGTAGTATGCATGGTTGCCTGGCTACAAAAGAGACTCATCCCAATCACCATTTGAACCTTCCTGTTCACGTTTTTTAATTTTCTGATTCACTTTCTCAACTTTTAATCCAAAGCTCAGCTGGAGAAGCCTCTGTTTTCAATTTGTATTATCTACCCACCCTCCCCCACCCAACTCCACATTTTTAATCCTCTTAGATCCCATTTCTGCTGGGTTAGTGAACCCACTAATCAGGTAAGCAATGAGCAGCAACTGGTCCAATTATGATGAAGAATGAGACCAGCAGAGATGGGTCAGAGCATCAGGGGGGGTCATGCTGCCATGGAAACCACCCTGGGGCATGTAGGGTCTCAGCACAGAAGCACCCACACACCCCTGAGGTTGGTGCCTGGGAGTTGCTCATCACCTGGTGAGGGGCCCTGCGCCATTCACTTGGAATGACTTCCCTCTCATCTCTGCCACTTCACAGGTGGCATGATGACAAAGGCCCTCTTGCTCAGCAGGGCTCAACTCAGTGTCTCTTCGTTTGGAGGTGGGGTGGAAAATCTTCACTCTCAGGGAAAAAAAAGATAGGCTGTCAGTTTTGCCATGTGCTGCCCCTGTGACCTCTTGTAAGGCCCAGTTTTCCATTGCTCACCTGTTGCTGGAGGCTGACAACCTAGCATGGGGTTGAAGTGACATATTAAATACAAAATGGGAGTGCAGGGTTTGAGTTTGAGACACTTTTTGTTCCCTCCACAGTTGACAATGGTGTCTCCTCCCCGGGTTCTCTCAACACCCCAAACAGCCAGGAGACTTCTCACACACCTGTCTTGATTACAGTCTCCCTGATAGCAGAGCCATATCTCCTTCATCTCTTTGACCCTTGCACCTGGTCTCCTGTCTGTCACATGCTTCACTGAACTAGTATTGAATGAATAGATGAATAAATAATAATAAAAAAACCACTCTGATGTCTTATGGAGCATTCAAAAATCTAGGAGACTTTCTAGCCTATGTCATGAGCTTTGGTTGCATGGACTTGTAGAATCGCCCATTTTTCAACAAGTGGGAGAAGTGATTCGGTTGGTGTGGGGATGAAGCCCACATTCTCGAAGGGAAATTCAGGGCTGTGAGGAGGAACAGAGTGAAGAATCTAGGAACTTAGGCCATGGTGCCATGAGGAAAGAGAGACAAGAGAGAGGAAGCCTTTGTACTCAGCTTTGCTGCCCGAGTCCTCACCAAGATAGTCATGGGAAGTGGTCTCTGCTGGGGTGAGAGAGTTCTCACATACTTCCAGGTGCTGGCTCCCTGGGAAGAACACTCCTTCCCTTACTGCCCTCCTTCAGCTTTAGTAACTCTTTCCTGTCTTTGAACGTGCCCCTGGTCACCTGATGACTCCTCCCTGAGGAGCTTCCCACAAAGCCTCACTCACAGTGTTGACTTCTCTAGAACTGATGGCTTATTTCAAAGGACAAGCTTGTGCTTACAGTCACCCAACCCCATTACAAAAGTGCTGTGCCTCAAAAGATGGTTTCAGTAAGAGCCACGTTAAGAGCGCTGCACATATTTTGGTGCCAGCTCAGCGGTACCCTTCTTTGGATTTGAGAAGTCAGATACTTTTGTAGTGAGGGCTATTTCTCCTTTCACCCCCGCCCCCCACATTCCTTTCTTGTCTCCCACACATTAGCAAAAGAAACTGAAGCTCAGTTCTGATGCCTTATTGGAGGACAAAGCTGGGACAGGAGTCGCTGTCTGTGGTGCTGAATCCCCATTGTTCATTTTAATGGTAGGAAAGATTGTGGAAATTCCCACTAAAAATTTTGTAGTTCCATTTTGTTATAACCTTTCTTTCCCCGACCAAATGAAAATCCTGAAAATTTCACTGTTACAAAATAGTGGCCCGTGAGACACAACACATATACATGTGGCTATTGCATTTTCAATAATCTCGAAAACAACATACTTCTTGCAAGTTAGAAAGCACGGGGAAAGAGCCACACCAGCAAACTTTGCTTCTGTTGATGCCTCTGTGCGGGTATCATAAAAGAGACTATGTTGGCATCAAAGAAAGTAGTTTAACATTAGCTTTCCAAGGACTAGAGAGATGTCTCAGGTGGTAAAGTGCTTGCCACACAAGCATGAAGAACTGAGTTTGATTTCCAGAATGCAGGAAAACCAAAACATGTCAGTGCTCACCTGTACTTCTAGCTCTGAGACTGTTGAAACAGGAAGGCTCCTGGTACTTGTTGACTGGTGAGTCTCGGTAAATTGGTGAGCTCTGGCTTCAGTAAGAGAGACTTTATCTTCATTAACTAAGGAGAGGCATAGAGGAAGACACTGGATATTGGCCTCTGGTTTCACATTCACATGTGTGCATAAGCATGTGAAGTCACACATTCATGTACACAGATATACACCATAAATGCACAAATATTATCTCTTCAAAGTTGACTTTTTATTTCAGGATCAGGCAACAAGTTTAAAGATATGTAGGGAAGGCACATCTGTGAGTTTTCATGTTTTATTTCCCAGAACACAAAGGTAGGTGTTCAGTGTAAAGACTTAAATCCATTCTACTTTGTATTTTAAGGCAAACAGGTTGTAACTTCTTCCCCCTCCCCAGAAGATGTTAGACTAGTGGGAATAAGTATTTGTAAACCAAGAAGATTAGTTGAAGTGAGGGGGTGATTGGCTCTTTGTAGGAAGGCAAGACTCCTCTATAGATATGCAATGAAGGAAGCTCAGTAGTGCTCCAGGCAAACATGATGGAGTGGGTATGCGGGGCAGTTTTTGTCAACCTGACACAACTTAGAACGAAGGAACCTCAATTGAGAAACACCTCCATCAAATCAGCCTATGGGCATATCTGTGGGGGCATTTTCTCAGTTGATGGTTTATGAAGGTGGTGCCAACTCTGGGCAGGTGTCCTGGGTTGTTGTATAAAAAATCAAGTTAAGCAAACCAGGGGGAGCAAGCCAGTAAGTGGTATCCCCCATGACTTCTGCTTCAGTTCCTGTCTCCAAGTTCCTGTCTTGAATTCTTGATTTCCCTTCATGTTAGACTGTTAGCTTTAAGATGCAATAGACTCTTTCCCTACCATGTTGCTTTTGGTCATGGAGTTTATCACACCCATAGAAATCAAAGAAGGATACCAGCGTAGAAAGATATCATGTCACTCATCTCCCTAAGGCACACTAGCTTGATGGAGCAAGAATTAATTAGCTCATGTATGTAGTCTTTCTGGTTACTCTAGAACTTGCTTTCTATCTGAAGATGAGCAAGCCTTTACAGCTCATCCTCCTGTGTCTGAGGTTACTGGCTCTGGATTGATTAGCTTTGTCTGTAAAAGCCAGGACAGTTCTGCCCAGAATGACTCATCTAGAATGGTCTGGTAAACTGTTCTCATAGCAAATCTGGTACAAGACCATTGTGGGGATGTGTGATACCTTTTGAGGTCACTGCTGTGTCACTGGTGGTGACATCTCAACTAACAGTCATAGGTCAAGCAAAATTTTGGCTGTCATGGAAAGAGATAAACAATGACTTTGTGTTAGCTGAGGAGGACTCACTAACCACAAGTGTACAAGTATGAGGACCCAAGTACAGATCCCTGACACCATCTAAGACCCTCATGTGACAGCCTGTTTCTAAAATCCCAAGCACTGGGGAAGCAGACATATTCCTGAAGCTCTTTGGTCCACTAGCTAGCCTGGTAGAATCAGAGAGCTCCAGGTTCAGTGAAAGACCTTGTTCCCCTCCTCCCAAATAGGGTAGAAAGTGACCATGGAAGATACCTGGTAACCTCTAGCCTCCAAATACATGTACACACACAAACACATATGAACTTATATGTGCTCATATATTCCACACATTCTCTCTCTCTCTCTCTCTCTCTCTCTCTCTCTCTCTCTCTCTCTCTCCCTCTCTCTCTCACATACTGCCATCCCCATCACGCTGTGGAAAGGTCTGGTACAACTGCTGATTGCATTCCATTTTCTCAAGTGTCAGTGAACTCTGTGGCTTACAGAACTCAGTCCCAACTTACCAACAGACACAAGAGCATCAGCAATATCAAAGATAGACACAAAAACATAAATAACCAATTCCTTGTGGAGACAGGCATTAAAATTCACACATAGAAAAAACTCCCACAAGAAATGGGAATATAAAAGAAAAGTGTTAAACAAAGAAAACATCAGCATGTCTTCCATGCCAATATCTATAATAAATACCTGTTCACTGCACTGATACTTAGGAAAATAAGAATGGGGATTTAATCCTGTCAAAATGGATAGCAGGAAGAAATTTTAACTTCAGGTTAGCTTTTAATTTACTTAAAACAGAGAACATGAAGCATTTGAAAAGGAAATATAGAATACATGTACTAGATAAAAATAAATTTCATTTATATAGAAATATTAACAAGTTGGACTTTGATGGTATGCACAGTTTGATCTGTTGTGGGTTCCCTATCTGGTGCAAGTAGACAATTGTATTGCATCTCCTCAGAAAAAGTTTGGACACACAGCAAAGGGAAATAAACCCTTTCCTACCCAAGTTGCTTTTGGTCATGGTGTTTATCATAGCAGTAGAAACTCTAGCTAAGACATGAAAATACACAGCTCCAACTTTCATCATCTTATCCTTCATTACAAAGCACTAAATAGAGTCAAACCCAACATCATCTCTGGAGTTTTGAGCGGCATTATTCTGGCTTTAAGTCCTGACCACATTATCAATAAACCATATGACTACCCAAAACCATGTAAATGTCCTAAGACCCAGCTTCTATATGAAGCAAATGGTGGCATCTTCCCAGAGATGATTTTATATAAATAAAGAATTGAGCATAATGCAAACAGTAGTTGGTGCATTCAGAGTTCAAGAATGCGTTGTTTCCTAATTAGGGGACTTAAAATTTGCTCTGAACTTGAATTCAGCATGTAAAAATGTCTGTGTTTAGCTGCTTGGAAATTTAGGGCATGAGATCAAAATGACTTCACGTGGGTGGCTGACTATCTGTAGTCACATGACATAGAACTCTGGATCTGGCTGGTCACCATTCTCTGATATGGCAGGATTCATTTCCGGCATATGGAATTAAAAGAAAGCATGTGTTCAACTACTTTTCCTCAGAACCCTCAAAAATGTTTCTCATACAATGAAGTGAGATTGCTCTTAAAAAGTCACTGCCATTTATGGGGTAATTAATATGCATATTAAGCATTCTAAATATATATTTCATCAAACGGCAACATAAATCGCCTGGAGCACTGTATGAAAATGCACACACCACGCTGGAAAGGCGGTGGGAACTGCAAATGTGTCTGAGGCTGATTCTGCTCAAATGCTCCAAAGCAGAGTGGGTCTGCAGAATCCAGGGGAACAAAGGAGATGCCCCTTCTGTTGCCCAGAGAGGTGAAAATGTCCCTGATGCCAGGTGGGAAGGAGATGGGGTGGCAGTTCTCTGTTTGCATTTGGCTTTGACTTTGACATTTGATAATGGGAAATGCAGAGACAGGGAAGGAGGGCAAATAAGAGGTAAGGGCAGCAGAGCCTGTGAGCCAGCTGGAGCTGGCTGTGGACACAGGTTCTTCTTGAGCTGCACCAATGATTGTGTCCCAGTAAAGGCCACTGTCCTTCAGATCCCTAGATGTGGCTTTGTGTCATGTCTACTGTTACTCAGTGGTGATGCTGGACTGTAGGGTAAGGATCTTGACCAAAGATGCCAATTTTGGGGATTGTGATACTAGAATATTATACAAGTGCTAAGGTGCCATTGCCTGGGATAGCCAATAGGAACTCTGGAGCAGGAGGGCTTTGATTCTGTGGGAAAGTGAACCCATGATGGACATATCACTGGTAGGCATTAAAATAGAGTGATTTCAGACAGATGTAAGCAGGGAGATCTGGGAGGAAGAGCCTGAGTCCAGTGTGGTATTTAGATTGTACTCAGAGTCTGAAAGAGTCTATTCCTAATGCCCACAATAGAGAAGGGAGCTGACAGGAGGCAGGTGGGCCTCAGCAGGAAGGGTTACCTGAGTCACAACAGCCTTGAATGTTGGGCACTATGTCATCTTCCCATACCTGAACCTGGCAAGTGCCACATCCACAGTGAAGTCAGATGTGGTAGAGAGTCTATATTTGGGCCCTGCAAGTAAGAGATGGACATAGTGGGTGGAGGCAACAAGGCAGCTTGATTAACAGGCTGGAGAGGAGGATCAGGAGGCATCAGAGACATGGATGATTGCTTTGGAGAATGAGCAGTGACAGGGGTGAAAGTCTCCTCCCCAGCCATGGGGAGAGGAGTGCCCTGAACCAATGTCATCCTACCCTGTAGAGGATGCATCTATTGGACTCTTCTCAACCCTGAACACTGAAGGAGAGCTTCTGTCCATTGCAGGCCATGGTGGAAAGTGGGTACTGTTCTTAGAAATATCCTTAAAAATTAGCTGCTGGGCCAGTTGTTTTTTCAAATTAACAGCTTTCTCTTTTTGTATAGCTTTAAATGACCAGGTTACAGTGTATCAATATCTCATTCTTTGACACTGGAGTGTTTGGAAAAACTCATTGGTGTCAAGAGTTCAAAGAAGTTGGTTCCAGTCTATAACCCACAGTGTCTTTTCCTTTTTTAAAAGATTTATTTTCACTGTGTGTGTGTTCATGTGTGTGTTCGTGTGTGTGTGTGTGTGTGTGTGTGTGTGTGTGTGTGTGTGTGTGTGTATCTGTGTATGTATGTGTGTTAGGGATGGGGGGTATGTGTACATGAATGCAGGTGCCCATGGAGGCCAGGAGAAGATCCCCAAGAGCTGGTGTTATAAGTAGACTTAGTTATGTGCTGCCCAAAGCAGATCTTCTAGGATTGACACTTGGTCCTCTGTAAGTGCAGTATGCATGCTAACCTCTGGGCCATCTCTCCAGTACCAACAATGTCTGTCTTTGAACTTATGTCCACAAGCCACCTCCAAACTCAATGGCTAGAAATGATACTTACTATTGTTCTTTAGTGTAGCTGGATGATTCTGAGTCTCAGATAAGCTCACAGGAACTTGTGTCATCAGAGGCAGGCCCGGGTCAGCCAACACCAGCTTGTTTCTGATGCCCTCAGCAGAAATCCCTGATGCCCTTGGCTCTGCCCCTGTGTCCACACAGATGGTGTAACTGTAAAGCAGGAAGGGAGGAGGCGGAAGTGGCTACAGATATTGAATATACTGGATACAGACATTTTGGCTTCGCTTTGTCCAGCATCTCACTGTTCAAAGTAAGGTACCAACAACTCATTCTGCTTAAGCCTCAGTTGGGCCAGAAGCCCCTCAACAATGGAAAGATGCCAGAGTTACCCCTTGGGGGTTCTGAGGGCCTAGAAGAATGATGTCTATTGTCACAGCAAAAGGCTGTCAGAGTCACAAGAGGCAGGTTAACCCTAGCCGCACCTCACATCCCCTTGTCCTTTGAATTCCTGACAGCACACCAAACATCAGCTACTCGCTTTTGAGGATGCAGAGTGTGTAAAGGTAGGGATGCTTACAGCATCATTTGTTTCCAGATTATGCTATGTGGACAACAGAGCTTCTTTCCCCTTTATTCTCCCCTTCCTTGGCTTTTGGCATGGAAATCAGCATCAGACTGAAACCCCAGTTGCTCTGATTTGTCAAGAACAGACATGGGAAGTAAAGGAGAACACAAAGAAGGTCATGAATGAGCTGGGACCCTAGGGATGGGTGTGGCCTGGGATATGAGATCAAGTTTACCAGGGGCTCATGTTTGTGGCCCTATCTGTGAGTATATGAGTGACCATCTTATGTCCCATGGTCCTCATGCTGTTTCACTGCCCCTTTAGGAAGGTGACTATAGCTCAATGGCCATTGTGGAGCAGCAGTCAGTAGCATCATTTGATGAAGAAAGCCACCGCTCGCAGCTCTGGAATGATGTAACCAGAACGCTATATGCACAGGCCCACACCCTTCTTCTGACTAACAGCTAGGCACTATTTACAAAATTAAAAACATAAATTGCATGAGCTACCACAGCAAGTTACAGTTAATATTAGTCTGTGGTGGAAGCTAGAAATCTGTAACAATGACCTAATATTGCTGAACTTGGGTGCTTCCAGGGTGTGGAGTAGGGAATTTCTATCACACAATTGTCCTGGCTTCAGCAGACTTGGGGAGCTAAGGAGAGGGGAGAATCTGACCATCTTGAGTTTTAAAGAGGGGTGTGAGCACTCCATGGGGTCATCAGTGTTTCCTGTAGGAATAAGGGTCTTGAGAGCTTAGGATTAGCTTGGACTGGCAGCTGGGGACCTAGGTCAGATCTCAGTGCTAATTACCTCTATCTTTGGGACATTATTGAGCTTCAAGTATGAATGAGGATAGAGCATGTACTCAATATCAGACATGCAGTGACTCACATCACTCAATGTGTTTTACCCACTTGTCATTCATTTCTTTGAGCTGTTTGAAAATACTCCAACTTTCTATGTCCCTTGCCATTCACATCCAACAACAAAGACTGGAGATTCTGAGAATCACCCTTTGGTCTCCCTTATATAGATGCCCACCCTGTGATGTTAACACAGCAGAGGGACATTCGGCAACACTGAAGGTTCTGGGAGTGAGGAGGAGTCTTCCATGATAAAGGGGAGGGGCTTATGAGGGTGCCTCTTTCTCGTGACCTTGATCATTCCTTGCTTTCCATCTTTGCTATTGTGAGGATATGCTATGTGTGGCTTTTGTAGCCATATTGGAACCATGAGGCAATGAGTCTAAGCATGAAATGGAATCATGTTGAAACATGCAAGTGAGGATGTAAGGTTTTCTGCCACTAAGGTGGTACACCCACTGTAAAACAGTCTGCCTTCAAAATGACTGATAAAGAGTATACTTCATTTGACTTAAACCATTGTTTGCTGCCTACTGACTTGTTTGTTAACATCTATTTATTACCTACATTATATACAGTGTTGTGGACTGTGCTAGGCTCATAGAAATATCCAAAGACATCCACTGCCCTGTGGGCACCTTCCAGGTCCATGAGAAGTACAGACATTATGGGAGATATATTTGCAGATGAGATTGGCAGAGCTTACAAGCTATGGTACTTAACATATGGAAATACCCTTAAGCTTGTGGAATAGGCCAGTAGCCCAAATGGCTTTTCTAGAAGAAGTCAGTTGGTGTTCCACAAAATCATGGTGACATGTGGACTTGAAGCAGAAACTGAACAATTATCTCTGTAAACAGTCCTAGAAAGAATGGCACCTCCTTGGAAGATCAGGCTGGAGGAAAGTCAGTGACATATAGTTGTAGGGATCTTCAGGCATTCTAGCATGCAACTGAGGATGCAGATCTGTGTGGGAGATGGTGTGACCACCAACAGACCCTGTTACACCTTGGGCCTTAAATTCGATGTTGACTGGGAACACTGAAATGTTACCCTGCACCCTTGATGAGATGTAATGAAGATGACACTTGATCTCCAAACTTACCCTTCTAAGACCTTCAGTCTACTATTACCAAGAAAAACAGGAGCAACAGATGGCTCCCAGTCAAAGGAAGACCTCCAAAATCTATGTCCACATCATCTAAATCAAGGAATGTCTGAGACCCATTACAGCCAAATGTGTGCTTCAGTTAACAGCTACATCTCAGTTTCAGTTAATTTGTGACAGTTTATCGCCTTAATATGAGGCAATAATAAAACATGGAGGACAGGTTGCAAGTGCCCTCTGTGTTGTGAAAAGAAGTCTATAAATTCAAAGCTCTTTTCAAACAAAAGTTTCATTTGATATCACCCCAAGGTGATTCTCTCCAAGGCCCAGAGAATGTTGCAGAAGAGGGACTGGAAAGACTGTAAGATCCAGAAGTCAGGGTAGATCAGAGTCCTCTGGGCAGGGCAGGACCACTTCATTCTGGAACTGCTCAAAGCTGCGTCTGCCTGCACAAGATCCAGCCAGTCAACATTCCAGCATGGGACAGATAAGGGGCTCCCAAGTTTTCACTCCTAGCTGAGGAGCTACTGATATTTTCTGGAGACTAGGAAATGGGAAATCAGTTTTCTTGAAGAGAGTAGGTCCTGGTAGGTCAACCATGCTCCATGGTAGTGGTCCTACACCCATGTGTTTATGGGCAGCACCAATTGTATTCAACAGAAATTGTTGTTAGGTGGGGTATAGATCTTGAAGGAGTTAGGAGAGAAGCAGGAGTGAATATTATTCTATATATTACCAAAAAAAAAAGTGAAAATAGAGATAGAAGACACAAATTTAAAAGCAATTGTTTGGCTCTTGTCAAGAGCTCTACATACAACTGAACGTGACGTTTAAATGCTGAAAGGAAAAACAATGACCTAACGGTCTACAACAACAGAAAACTGTGTTGGAAATGGAGAAGACAAAGGCGGGAACGAAAGCAGGAAGGAGGCACTCTGGATCAACAACACGGGGTGGACTGGCCGGAATGAGCTCACACACATTCTTCACACTGATCCCCAATGATGACCTCATGTGGGAAAGGATGGACTTTGTTAGCGTGATGCTCAAATGACTTTGGAATGTAGCAGAGGTGGGGGACATGGTGAGTAGCACCATCAAGAAGCAACAACTACATGACAAAATCTGTTATAGAAATCAATACAAGCTCCAAAGCCAGGAAATTTTAGAAAGAACATTAAAAATTCTTTACGGACAGGGCAGACCAACATTTCTTTGAACAGACACAAAAAGTATAAAGCATAACATTTTGAAAAGGGGTAACTTGGGGGCTGGTGAGATGGTTCTATGGGCCAAGAACCTTGCTGTGTAAGCAGGGGGACCTGAGTTCAAATCCCCAGCACCCATGTAAAAGCCAAGTGTGGCAGTCTATGCTTGTAACCCCAGTACTAGGTGACAGACATAGGCTAATCCCAACAGCTTAGTGGCCAGCTGTCCTAGTTAAAATAGTGAGCTTCAGGTTAATGAGAGACCCTACCATTTCAAAAAACAAGAGAGAGAATGATAGAGGAAGACACATATAGTCTACCCCTCACATACATTCATACAGCCACAAACAGACATATACTCATGTGTTCATGCACACCACACACACACACATCATTTTTTTTTTAAAAAAGGAAAGAAATAACATGAAGATACCTATTGCATTGAAGGAAATCATTAGGGAGACAAGAAGGCAATGGTCTAGGGGAGGAAATATTATGCACACACACCTCTGACAAAGAATTGCTGTGCAAACAATATAAAGAACTCTTACAAGTGAAATACACACACACACACACACACACACACACACACACACACACACACCAAATTTGCTTCAAAAATGCTAGAAGTTTCAAACAGATGCACTGCAGAGGATATGCAAAGGTTTAACTTGCTCAGAAATGAGCCACAAACAACACAATTTATCATGAAAATGCAAATTAAAGTTTCAAAGAGATGCCTCAACACATTCACTAGAACGTTTACGACTTAAAAGTCAGACACATAGCACGTATTGGTGGGGCCAGGGGGGTGCTGACCTCTCCTTCATTCAGACATGGGAAATGCTCTCTAAGTTTCCCACAGTTAAGCGTCCACTCAACAACACACCCTCTGTTGTTAATGTGTTGAAAAGAAAGGAAAACACTGTTTCAGGAGAGATTTATTTGGTACAGCTATAACATCTTTTTCTTTTAGTTAAAAAAACATTCAGAAATAATCCACATGTTCAGAGACTGGAGGTCTGGCTGCTCAGGGCTGAGTGAAGAGGTTGAAAAGTCATATTTTTAAGAAGTAAAAATATTCTTAGTATTTTGGTGGCAGATCATTTCTGTGCTTTTCTCAAACTTGACCAAATTGTGCTTACATGTGTGCATTTTAAATGCAAATTGTCCTTCAAATAAAGTAATGAAAAGTTATACCGATCCATAATGTAGAATACCTCACAGGCCAGATTATCACATCCATAATTGCAGAACAGTTTGCTGTTCGTTTAAAACTAGAGTGGTGTCTGCCACCAGGGAGATGCTATGCACTTACTGAATGTGTAGGTAGCTGAATGCAGAGATGGAGTGACCTATAGGGTGGAATTTTCATCAGTCCCTTGTTCTGCTTTTATGGGGTGACAGTCAATGCTCAATAGAGGTGGCTGTGTGGCACCTGGAGGCTGGAGGCTTTGCAGTTACAGAATGTGACACAGGCTGCCCCATCATGCAGGGCGTGGTGTTGCTTTCTCTTCAAAGGGATGCATTGAAAGATTAGCATTTATTCCAACAAGAGACAAAAAGTGGGAATGTTAATTCTCCCATGTCCTACCTGGATGTGTCCTGAATGAAACATGAGAAGATGTGAGAGCAGTAAAGAGAGGAGAGGAGCAAGAAAGGTGGCCCTGAACATTCTAAATGAACCGTTAACCTGATCTCCATCCGGATGGATCCTGAGTGATGTGGTCAGTGGAATGATGACTCTGGAGAAATACAACCCTTGAGGAGGATCTCTGTCTCTCTCTGTCTCCCCCTCTGTCTCTCTACCTCTCCTCTCTCTCTCTCTCTCTCTCTCTCTCTCTCTCTCTCTCTCTCTCTCTGTAAGCTGAGTGAAACCTTGAGAACTTTCCTGCCAGATACAAATTCCAAACATTACAGATCTCAGCTTCACCTTTAAGAGAAACTGTGTTATTGCCTTCATAACTGTGAGCAGCAAATCAGAAATTAGAGAGAAGGCAAACTGACAGTGATTGATGCCTGAGGCTTTCTCCTGATTCGCTGATTAAACTCATCAATCTATATGCAGAAGATATGTCCAAGGCAAAAGGAAGCAACGAGCCTGAACAGCTCTGATTGTCAGAAGGAAGGGGAGAGAGAGGCCCTTGTCTTGGTGGTTCACAGAAGATGCAGGGGGAGAGCAGTAGACTTGGGGAATATTTACCTCCAAATGGGAGAAGCCCAGGGGACTGAAGGTCTCCTGGGGTGTGTGTATGTGTGTACTCTCACTGAAGGAGGGAAGTGAAGATAGGTCCCCCAGAGGGTCCAAAAATTGGCACATTTCTCCTTGAGAAAATGGAGGGTCCTTGGGGAATTTAAGGCCATGGAGAATCTCTGTTCTCCCTTACCGCCAATCAACTCTCTCAGCCTTTCAGGTTCAAACTTGCACTTGGCTTCTCAATGCATCTCTCTGCCCTTGTCTTCTCCCCCAGATATACCACCTGGTCCTCCCTAATGCTGGCTCAGGAGACCATCCCTACCCTTGTACCAAGTTGTGTCCAGACCTCTCCTACACACTACTGTGGTTCATTTGTTTGCTTGTTTCTTTAGCTGTTGGGTATTGATCCCTTTGAGGATTGGCCTTTATTGGTCCACTGCTCTATTGAGAGTGCTTGTTAATGTGATTGGCATAGTAGAGGTGCTTGTCACCTAACTGGCAACTAGTCAACTCTTAGTTGGTTCTCAGAAGTTTGCATCTATGGGTGTGAACTCCAGAGTGCCTCCAGAGCTCTGCACCTATCCCAACACCCCATCCAACTACATAAGATTCCTAAGGTTGCTGTAATAGTTGACTGAAAAAAACTCAGTAGTTTAAGGAAATATAATATGACTCTCTTATCTTTTTGGAAGCTCCATGTCTGAAATCCGAGTGTCACCAGGGCCATGTCCCTGCCAAAGTACTAATGAATAACCTCCATAATCTCTCTGTTGTTTGGTTTACAGCTATCCTTGGCCTGTGGCTACCTCTTCATTGGACCTCAACCTCAGTGTGTACTGTCTTCTGGTTCCTAAAAGGACAGCTTGCCATTGGCTACAGAGCCCTCCCTAATTGAAAATGACTTTGTCTTATGAGGCTTACCTTAGGAACATTTAGAAAGGCTCTGATGAGTGATGAGGTCATACCCAACATCTGGAAAACTCCACTGTTCAGCAGTACCTCTCTTCTCCACTCTAAGATTGTATTTCTAAGCCATGTGATTTGACCCAGCCCAGATTTGCCTCCAGTTCTGGTAGTGGGCTCACAGAGCCTTAGGACATCTTGGTGTGTTTTCTGAGGTCACTGTAAATAATCCAGACAAGAAAAAGCCTTATGCATTGCACGATGCTGTGCATTGCATGGTACAGAAGTGATATGGATTCAGTTCCAGTTGGTCTTGAGGGGAATGGATCTTTCCATTTTCACTGGTAACCCTGAGGAACATAGGAATCCCTGAGAGCTGCAGCCAACCATACTGGTATCATAAAGAAGGAAACTTCAGAGGAGGGTATGGGGATGGGAGGCTAGAACTTGATGAGGGAGGGAGAAAGCAAAAAGGCAAGAGAATGGAGAAATGGGTGCTGGACATGAACATTTAAGTCAAAGCAAATGAAAGGAAGAATTTGAGTTAGTGAGATATCAAATAACTCACTCAGGCAGGGCAGAGTGGCATTGAGAACCTGCTAAGTTATTGTTATTATTATGAGAATTATAAATAATGGAGATAGTGATTGTTAGCTATTAGTGATATTTCATATATAGGTATTTTGAAATTCTATCCAGCCACCTATCTGATGCCTTTTGAGCATCCTGCATGTGTAAGATCCAGTGACATCCACAAGCAGAATCCATAGTATTTCTAAGCTGATGTGTTCATCAGCCACTCACTCCTGTGAAGAAAAGGAGATGTATTTATAAGTGTGTCTTTTTAATGTGTAGCTGCTACTAATTGAAACATGCTCTCCTAGAGGGAGGAAAGGTGTACATAAGATGCAAGAAGTGGGCTGTCAAGATGGCTTGGCAGGTTGAGATGCTTGTGTTTAGGTCTGAGACTTGAGTCCCATCCCTGGAGCTCACTAAATAACTGGAGAGAAATGATTCCTGAAAGCTGTTCTCTGGCCTCTATATGTGCACTGTGGTACACATGCATGTGCACTTGTCTGTACACACACACACACACACACACATACACACACACACACATACACACACGCACACACACATATGCACATGCATACACTAAACAAAATAAAATGAAAATAGAAATATTTTAAAGGATTAGGAAGTAAATGAAACTCACAAGGTTCAGGAAACTCCTGAAAGTTACAAGATTCACAAGGCCCCTCCCCCCAGGTCATGTAAGCAGTTATAATTGTTGGGAGGACACTATGATTGGCATGGTTAAGCTACCTGTGTGTTATGTAGGAAGTTCCAAGATTGTAGTTTTCATAATTTGTCACCCATAATTGGAGGTCTTGTCAGTAACACAGCTACCTTGGAGTCACACGTGTTCCTGCAAGTAACCCAAGTGAACTTGAACTCACTGGATCCCTAAGTAAGCTTGGGTAGAATCATTTATTTCTTTGCTTTGTCATCAATGTCTGATCCAGGATGAAGAGATGTTTGTCCACATCTCCAAAGGAAAAGTCACATAGTACCAGACAAGTGTGGCAAATGCTTAACATGAGTATGATGATTCCTTCATGTCACAGTGGAGTTTGGGGTGATGAGGTGTCATGCCCCAGAGTCACTTCATTTATATGCAGTGGCACCACAGATGGGGATGAGTCACTTGGGCCAGGAAGATGCAGACCGTTTTCTAATCACTGGCTGTACCAGATGGTCCACAAGGCAAGAATCAGGAGAGGGCTAAGTGCCACATGGGTCTAGAGTAGGACAGGAAAAACTTTAGAGATAGCAAGTACAGACATAATTGACAAATCTACTCAGTCACAACCATGGCCCAGTGATGTACCTAGAAAAGTGTTGGGTATTACCCCAACTACTGAAGGATCAGAGGAAGAAGAAGCCATTGGGTGGTTCCAGATCTGGGAAGGATATAATGGGATTTGGCCTCTTCTTTGAAGGTGTCACAGGTATAGAAGGTGGCAAGAGAGAAATTCAGCAAGAAGACAGAGAGGGTGTGGTGGTACAGACAGAAGCAAGTGGGCTCAGGAAACAGGAAAGTTGGAAAAGATATGTGTATCTCCAGGAGCTCAGGGGTGGGGACTAGAATAGGGACATCCTAGAAACTTGCTGTAGGTCCACTGGGAGCCATTGCAGGAGGAACCATGAATGACTAAGAGGGTAGTGGTATGTGCATGTTCACGTGCATGTGGAAAGGCCTGAGGACAACTCAGTAGCTGTCCACCTGGTGTCCAGACAGCACCTGGCACTAGCTTGGCACTGACTGATTAGGCCATGCTGGCTGATCAGTGAGCCTTACAAATCTGCCTGTCTCAGTCTCTCCAGTTCAGGGGTCACAAATGCTTAACACCACATCTGGCTTTTATACATGGATTCTGAGGATCCCGCTCAAGCCTTCATGCTGGCACAGCACACACTTTACCAACTGAGTCATCTCCTCAGCCCAAACAAGCTTTTAAAATAGAAATAAGTGATAACAAGTCAAGGGCAGTGTGACCATTTTCCTCCCAGACCAGGCTTCATTGGCATGAAAATGGACAAAATTGGCATTCTATGATAGGACCTTGAATTGACAGGACCCAAGCAGCCATTCACGGCACCTTGTACATCACTGTCTGTAATTTCTAGTGTTGTGCTGGGCCAGGCTCCCAGTTTCCTTTTATTCTGCATTCAGCATTCTATTTTCTGTCTTCCCTGCATTGTTTACATGAACCAGCTCCTAGTATGAAACACAACACAGTTTGCTATATTTGGGTCTTAAATCAATCACGGGCCGAGAAACTGCACATTAGTCTAAGCTGTTCATTTAATATTTTATCCAGACAATATAATTAGGATTTCTTCAAAACGAGTTTCTAGATAATCAAGAGAGACAGCCACTATCAATTTCTAAGATTCCTACGATCACACATAGGTCAAACTCTCTTGGGAAACTGGGCCATGACCTCCCACTTCCCTGATGTCATGCAGTCTATCATGGTCTCCTACTGGCCAGCACAGTGGAGGGGCATGGTCTCTTGCCATAGGCAAAAGAGAAAGGACAGCTAGCAAGAGAACATACACTTGCTTTAGAGCTCACTTCTAATTCAACTCTATCTGCAGAGCAATCTGATTATTAGACTTAGTGGAATATATTCTAGACACAGAGAGGGCAAGGAACTGCCAAGTCAAAGTGCGCATTGCAAGAACACAGTGGGGCGTTCTAATGGTCAGCTCCTGGGAAAGGCCAGGAGAGGACTGCCACTCATCTTGAGGACTGGAAGTGTTAGTATTTGTGCTTAGTGTGCATGTGTGTGTGTGCGCGCGCGTGCGTGTGTGTGTGTGTGTGTGTGTGTGTGTGTGTGTGTGTGTTGGAGTCAGATACAGAGACCATGAGGTGTTCACAAAGAACCCTCTCTATTTCTTTCTGAGCCCATAGCGCATCCTCAGCTCTAAGCATGACATGTTGCAAAAGAGGGGACTATTTAAATAAGCTCCTGGTGTGAGGTCTGTTGTCTTTGTGGGCTCCTTTGCCCTTAAAAATCAACTGTGTAATGACTGCAATGCTCAGAAGACAACTATTTCAATATTGTATATTAAACTGCTTCTTATAAAAAGAAACACTCTTTAAAATTCTGATTTTCAATTAAACAAAAGCATAACATTTTAATACCCTCCTGAATACATCATATGAATATCAACACTGCCTCTGGGTCTTATAGAAACAATGGCCTTGACTATAGGAGAATGTGTATGCTTAAAATAATACTGACAAACTCATAAATCAAATTCTATTGTATGATGAGTGTCAGTGATATCTATCTGTCTGTCTGCCGGTTCATCTGTCTGTCCATCTGTCTATCCATATTTCCATTTGTCTGCCCCATCTACCCACCCATCCCATCCATCCATCCATCCATCCATCCATCCATCCATCCATCCATCTATCTATCTATCTATCTATCTATCTATCTATCTATCTATCTATTTTTGAGATGGGGGTCTCTCTATGTAGCTGATGGCTTGTCTTGAACTCATGGTCCTGTCTTTACCTAATGGTGGGCCTTTCGATGAACATTTTCACCTCTTGAGTTTTGTTTCCTTTTTCTAGTTTAAAAATTTCATCAACACTGATAAAATGGGTAAAAGAATAGACTTGCTTAGGAATAGGAATAGGTGTGATGTTACTAAGATGCTTTCCTCCTCTGTTTTGTGAGGTGTTTCTCTCCTTGGGTATGATAAAGACTTCATTAAAACCACTCAGCAGATGGGTTTAACCAGACAGACAGCACCCAAGTCTTTAGAAGGGGGCCCCAGGAGCTGGCAGGAGGGTTCTTTGGAGTTCTTACACATGGGCAGAGAGTTAGAACACATCTGACCTTCCTGACAAAGCCCAAATCTGTTAGACTTCTGGTGAGGCTCTTTGAATACAGCCCCTGTCTCCTTTGGTACATATCCTGTATCCCCGAGGATTTGTTTCCTTCTGTCTTCTTCTCCCAGATTCAGTCACACAGTATCTAAGTTCTGTCAAACCACTAAGTAGAACTCATCGACCTGCATTTTAAACAGGGGGTGAACTTAAGTAATGCACTTAAAGGTCAGAACAATTTTCACTCACTGGCACCTCACCATCACCCCCTCTTGCTCCTCAACTTCAGAAGAGGAAACGGATCTGAGATTCTGAGATTACTCTGCACAAGGAACAGACTCTCCTTCTCCATAGCCGCTTCCCCACCTCCACATCTGCCTCACTGATTTGTTGCAGAGGTCCTCATGTGTGTGCACACACGCTCACACGTTCTGCCGTGCCACTGAAACATCTGGCATCCTTCCTTCTACCCGGAGTGCTGCTCCTTGCTCTCCTCGACTCAACTAGACTATCTGATTCTCTGAGCCACGCTCATCTGTAGCGTGGGCAGAGAATGGCTCCGAAGATTTCACTCTTTACTCCCCCCAGACACATCTGTTTTAAAGGGAAACCCTATGTACAAGGTCATTGCAGAATGCAGTGCTGTACAAACAGAAGCTCAAGGCTGGCTCCGAGTCAGAAGGGAGTTTGACAGTGTGAGATGAAGGGGATGGGTGGCACTGAATGGGGCTTTCTCCTCACACACACAATGATAAAGGAGCACAAATAATACCACAGTGGCACTGTGCCATCATTGTTTATGTCAGCCAATTCATCACCAGCTGCCTCGTGAGAAATCCATGTGCACTGAAGAAAGGCCATAGCTGGAGTCACGCTCTGGCTCTCCCAGCCTGAGGTCTCAGTTCCATCATCTAGTAAGTGGCAGTAAGACCACCAGCTTTACCCTTCTGTCAGCTGCTCTTAGGGGGTTCCTGAGAATGCTTGTTCCATGGGACTTTCAGTGGCTAAGCCAGGTGCTTCAGAAATATGGGTGTCCTATGTTGATCACTCCAATGTTTGCAGTCAGGGGACAACACAAATGTAAGTGGATGGAGGCCAGAGATGCCAGACACCCTCAAATCAAGCACTGTTACCAAACAACTGGTACATCCTCTTGGAGTCTGAAGGTTCTCAGTATCTCCCAGATGCAGGCTCAAGCCAGTCACCTACTTGGCACATCCTGGGCTTAGAAACAAGTTCCGTGTTATGCACCCACAAGTCTTCCTCCCTCCCCCATTTCTTTTCTCTTCATTCTATGGATTTACATACATTTTGGTATCTCTGTGCATATTGTGCACATGTGTGTGGCAGCCAAAGGTCACTGTGGGATGGCTTCCTCAGTTAATTTCCACATTATTATTATTTTTTTTTTGTGAGGGAACAAGCTTTCTCCATGAAACTGGAGCTTGCCAAATGGCCATTCATATTAGATAGCCAGCAAGCACTAGGAAGCCTCAAGTCTCTATCTAACACCCCCATCACCCAGATTAAAGGCACAATACCACAACATCATGTTTGGGTTTTTATATGGGTGCTCTGGATTTGAACTCAGGTCCTCATGGTTCTCTGGCAAGCACTTTACCAACTAAGCTATCTTCCCAGCCTCTCTTCATAACTTTTAAACAACCTTCTTCCCTTGAAATAATTGTGTACTCACAAAAACATTGTAAAGAATAGTACAGAGTTCATGGCTTAGCTTTGCCTAATTACCTTCCCCCACCCTCGAGCAATGACATCTTACAGAACAAAGTCAAGGAACAGAACTGGAACATTGACCCAAATGAAATCTTCCCTAGATTTTGGAGTATATTTTTATTTCATAAGATTTGGCTTAGTGCCCATAAGATGCCAGAAGAGGGAATTGGAATCCCTGGAACTGGAGTTACAGATGGTTTTGAGCCACCATGTGGGTGTTGAGAACAGAACTGGGATCCTCTGTAAGAGAAGCAAGGGCTCTTAACTGTGGAGCCACCTCACCATCCCAACAATTCTGAACACTCCTGTTTATTTAGTTTTAGTGCTTTATTCCAGCAGTGTATTATGGATCTCTCATCATAGTCAAGCTAGATGATTAGAATTCACTTGTGTCTCTTAAGTAATGCACTTCAGACATTCCTTTAGCTCAGCATATATATATATGTATATGTATATCTATCTATCTATCTATCTATCTATCTATCTATCTATCTATCTATCTATGGTCCTTGTTTCTTAGACTATGAGGATAGATGACTTAGGGACATTGGAGTCTGAAAGAACAGCTCCTGATGGAATACTGCAAGATCTCAACCTTTGAGGATGGTGTTAACACCATAATGAAAATTAATACCTCAGTATTGACAACTATTACTTCATGTAACATGCATAGATCCCCATTGCCTAGCCTGAGTCAAATCAATTTAATCACCTAACAAAGGTAGTTGTTATGGCAACTATAGTACTAATTCATTTCAGCAAATACTCAGTATGATTGACGTGTTGCTAGGCAACAGCCAATAGATTGAACAGCCAATGAAGACAAATTTCACCTGGCTCAGATGTGACTACCTAGTCCATAACTTCAGGCTTTGCAGAAGTGTTTCACAGAAAGATGTTGAGATATTGGAGATGGTCTTGCACAACGGAATCTCTATTGTTACTCACAAACAACCAGAGGCAAAGTCCACACTTATGAGACTTGGAAGGAAGACACATACAGCTAGTATGCCCTATTTTAAACTATATATACTTGTATATGTATAATTATTTTAGTTCTGAAAAAATTCATATTTATACCTCTCTGTAAAGATAGGCTGCGAACTTAACAACTGTATCCCTCCCACACAGATAAGAAGTCAGCTGAGGTGTGATGGGAGTAATGGGGGACTATTTCATTGGATGATTTTGCATTGTTGGAGACCTCTGTGCGCCCCTTCTCTTCACTGGAACTCTCCCATCCACGATGCTGCCTGTTTCACAGTCTCCACTCTTATCTTCACTTGGGGTTCCCAGCTCATTCTCTCACAATGCTGAGTGGCAGACATCCATCTCATGGCCCACATCTGTTAAGCAGTAAGTAAGTACTAGAGCTGGGAAGGAAACACAGATATCTGGGGAGAAGCTTGCAAATCATTCCAGGGGCTCCTGCAAGGGAGAACTTCAGTTCTTAGTAAAGGGTCACAATCCACATCCATGCTTGCAAACCCAGAAATGCACGAATGGCAGGTGAGTGAAGACCCAGTGTGATGTAGTCACATGTAGGATGAGAATGGCGTGGGGATCTGGGGATCCGAGAGACGGTAACACCAAAAGGGAGCTGAGAAAGATCTCTTCTAATCTCTGCCCTCTGCCCTGCTTTTGTCCTCTATAGCTTCTGTATGGGGTTCAGTAACTGGCTGGGGGGTTCCTTCTAGGGACACTAGGAATGCTTCCTTTGTAACAGGAGTCATGTGATATTGTGGGGATAAAAGCTGAGAGTCTGAAGGTGATGTTCACTGTGCATGCTCCTAAGCACATGGTCACAGCTAAGTCTTTGCTTCTCCAGGTTCTGCCCCCTGTGTATCACAGAACATGGTATCATTGAGTGACTTCCAAATCCTTGGTACCTAACTGCAAAGATCCAATGAGAATCCTGATGCCAGTGTGGGGCTTAGTGAAGCATGTGAGGGAGATTCCATTCCAGTTAGCCCAGTTGCTTTTCCCTTTTCTGGCAGACAGGAGCCCCGGGGAAGCCCGTGTAGGTGCTGTAAGTGTTGAAGGTGGCTCGACACAGAAAGAGAGTTAGGAGAAGAGGGATGTCAAGAGTCATCAGATGTGAAGCTTCCCAGGAACCAACTGTGCAACATCCTGCCTGGGAGAGCAAACGTCTTCCTCTCTGATGGTTCAGGGAGGGAAGGACTGATCGTGATTGGGACAGGGGGCAGGGATGAGGTGGAAGAGAAAGCAGGGGAGGAAGGAAGGAAAGGATGAAAGTGGAAGAAGGTGGAAGGAGGAATGGAGGAAATGAGGAAGAAAGAAGAAAAAAACTTTTGTTGTTCATTAAGAGTATAACTCAGGTATGTTTGAAAATAACCAACATATATGTTTAATGGGTCTTTGGCCTCATTGTCCAGTGTTTGAATATACATGTACACATAGTCAAATACATATGCATACACACACACACACACACACACACACACACACTCATACATACATTCACCCCACACACACATGCATGCATACACACACAAACACACATGTACACAGGTTTTTTTTTTTCCTTTCCAGCAATTCAATGCCATCAACTAAAAATTATTGCATAAGGGGAAGTTAACTGGGGAGGAGCAGTTTTCTCAGAACTGATTGCAGGAACAGGCAGCCATGCAATCATCTCAGCAGAGCATGCGGTACAGTGCCAGCCAGGGGGTGGGGTGAGGAGGCTGGGCCTGAGGATATGTCTCTACTTCTGCAACCTGCCTCAGTTCCTTCCTCTGGGAACAGGATAGACAAAAGCCTATCTCCTGCAGGTGATCTTTGGGGGCCTTCTCAATAGTTGGCCTCTAAAACCTATCCACCCAGCCTCCCTCTCCTTGCAGACTGATTTTTGAAACAGGTGCTTCGATAATGGGAAGCAGACATCATATTATGTTCTGTTCTGGAGAAGGGGCCCCTTGAAGACAACATCTAATGTTGCATGATCCAGGTTTTCAACATCCCCGATGGAAACTATTTGCAAGCACACTTTGTAAACACTATATTGATAGATGGGTGCAGGCAGAAATCATCATAGGGGGTTATATCTTCATTTTTATTGTTATCATAAAATATCCTGAGAGAAAACAACTGAGTGGCTCACAGTTCCGGGTGACAGTTCATTGCTGTGGGAAAGTCACAGTAGAAGCAGCTGAAGGCAGCTTGGCTCATCACATCCACAGCTAAGAGCAGAGAGAAACTAATGTCTATGTACCATCACCTCAATGTCTACACTCGTAAACAGCTCAGGGCCTCCTGCTTAGGAAATGGTACTGCCCACAGTAGACTGGGTCTTCACTTACCAGTAGTTAACTTAGGACAATCCCCAACATGCATGCCCACAGACCAACTCCCATGAAGACTCTTTTTTTTTCCCCAAGTTATTGGAGGTAGTGTAAAATTGACAATTAAAGGCAACCATCTCACAGAATTAGTTGGAGTGGCAGCTGGACGGCTTTTTATTGCCATCTACTTTGGAAATAAGTTGACATATTAGTGCACCACTCAACCTCCGTCAGAGAAGCTTCTTCGTGAAGTAGATGGTGATTGACAGAAAGACACACAATAGGACAGTTAGTAGGGGGTGGGAGGCCTTGGAGCACTCAGTCTTGAATAGGGTGTCATTGTTAAAACTCTCCTCAAGGCTCAGGGACCTATGCAAAAGAGGAGGTATAAAGACTGTAAGAGCCAGAGTTGGTGGAGGTCTCCAAGGAACCAGTGTCTTCCTGACCCACTGGGATTGTTACACATATGAAGTCACAGAGACTGTGACACCATGCACAGGACCTATACAGATTCAAACTGGACAAAATCGCAGAACTAAGAGGAGGAGGTGGACCAGAAGTCCCACCCTTAATCCAGAAGCTATTTTCAATTGATACCTGCTGGGAGAGGGAAAACCATTTTTCTCTAGTGGAGTGTTACTGGGCATGTCAATCACACTCTAGGGCAGGCCTCATGCCCAGCAGTAGCTGGCCAACACAAAACATACCCTATTTTTTTTGGTTTATGTTTTTTGTTTTTGTATTTTTCTGTCTTTTTGTCTTATTATCTTTTCTTCTTATTAGTTTGTCTGTTTTAATTTTTGTGCTATGTTCCTTTTTATTTTCTTCCTTTTTTGAGAGAGAGAACATGAAGTTGGGTATGTAGGAAGGTAGGAGAGACCTGGGAGGGCTTGTGGGAAGGGAAAGAATATGATCAGAATATATTTTATGAAAGTGTTTTTAGTATACATTTTAAAAAAGAAATAGAGTATTGTACATGTGCATTCCAGGAACTGGAATTAGACAAGATGAAATAACACCTGAAACTGTGCCAGGCTCCAACTGCACAGGTTGTTAAGGGCAGCCCTCTGTCCATTCCTGGGGCATGTTGGGTAGGATACCTCAGTCCCTTCAACATGTGTTTACTCCTAAGCATGGTGATGGATTTCACAGCATTTCCTTCTTTCTGTACATGTATAGAATTTGTGTGTATACGTGTTCCTGTATGCATGCCAATGTGAACATACACTCATGGAGGCCAGAGGTCAAGGTTCAGTGTCTCCTGAAATCACTCTCCTCCTTAACTTTTGGAGACAGGCTGTTTTACAGAATCTGGAGGGTCTTGCTTTGTTTAGCCAGGATGACCAGTAATCTCCAGGGATCCTCCCATCTCCACCTTCTCAGAGCTGAGAAACAGGTGTGTGCCAACCTGTTTAGATTTTCACATGGTTATTGGGGATCCAAGCTCAGATCTGTACACTTTATACATTGCCAACTAAGCCATCTCCCCAGCCCTCCCCCCCAGTGCTTTCTTTATAGGGTCAAAACACCGACTCTCTGCTGCCATCTGGGTAAAGTGCCTGGTCATAGTGCCCAATCTTGAAAGAGTGCCCATTGTCTCTCATGCCATTAAGCCTTTCTGGCAATAATCCCATGAGGCTGGCATCCTCCCTGCTTTCCTCAGATGAGGCTCGGAGATGGGACATGTCTGGCCCCGTGTCACTCCCCTGATAAGGCAGGGTGGGCCACAAACTCAGGCAGCTTCCAAAGCCCACCCTCCATCCACATAGCTTAATGAGGGTTTGGGCTTCACGCTTCTCTTCCCTTGATTAGGTGTTAAATATTTACCATCTTTCCTTTATTCCTCTCTACCCTCTTTAAAAACGGGTTAATTAAAATCATTCCTTGAGCTCATGATAAAAATATGTAAATGTGATGATTTTTGTGAAATGAATCTATTGTTTTCTTTTCATTCCCAATGGACTGTGGATAAGAAGGGATAGATAGCTGTGGGGCTTCCCATGAATTTGAACAAGCATTTGATAATATGCTGTATAACCGATTTCAAGGTCTGGTGGCCACAGGATCCAGCTGTGTGTGGCTATGAAACACAACTGAGTTCTCGGGCCTGGAGTTGGGTGTAGAAGGGGAGGTGTCTCAGCATTTCTGCAAAGAGCTGGTAGAATGAACTTGGAAGGACAGAGCTGGGAAGGCACCCACCCCATGTCCCTGTGTGTATGAGTCACTCTGCGTTACTGTGACAAGATACCGTGGCCAAAGGCAACTCAAGGAAGAAAGAGTTTTCTGGGGCAGTATGGTTCCAGAGGTGGTGGGTTCCATAATGGTGGAGAAGGGAGCTGGTAGATCCCATCTCAGCTACACTGAGGAAGTAGTGAGATCAAACTAGAAGCAGGACACAGCTATGAAGTCTTAAAGCCCACCCCGGTGACAAACTTCCTCCAGCAAGGCTTCATTTCCAACGTTACACAATCTCCCCAAACAGCACCACCAACTGAGGACCAAGTATTCACACACTGGAGCCCAGGAGGAACATTCCTCATTCAAATCACAACACTGGGTTTGTTTGACTCACTCAAACCTACCTCCGGTAGGCCACCGCTCTCCTGTTTCTTTTTGATCTGGGACCAAGTGCTCACACCTCCCCATGGTAGTTGCTCAGGGTAACTCAATATGCTCTTGTTCACCAAGTACTCACTCTGTGTCATGTTCTGCAGATCGCTGTCCTTGGATGTGGCACATTGGCATGCACGAGACCAGCCCAGGGATTAGTGATGATCTCCCTTTTTAAGTGTTCAAGAAATCTCTGAGTGGCCATGACTTCCTTAAGAACTGCTAGCCTTATCTAGGTAGAGGGCAGAAATAGCCTATTAGCTCCTTTTATTTAGCTTTGACCTATAGCCAGCGATACTGAAATACACCTCTGAGCATATTCCCCAGGGTGAGTCTGGACAAGGATGCTGTTTTTGGTGGTAGTGCCTGAGTATCAGGTAGGGTGAATTGCTTAACGAACAAACATAAAGCCACTCAATGGTTTAGCACAAGGCTAAAAGTACCCACACGTTAGGAGAGGGACTCTACTTGGCGTGGCTTTGGAGGACTCAGACATTACAACTCCTGTTCTCCCTAGCTCTTTGGATTTGGGGAGATTCTTTCTTAGTTGGTGTCTTAGTCTGTTTCTGGTGTAACAGTATAACACTCTAGATTGATTGACTTACATTGGTCATAGTCCTTGGTGCTGGGAATTCCAAGACCACAGCATTGTTCAATTGTCTAGTGAGGACTCTGCCTGAAAGATGGTACCCACTTGCTGTGCTCTCGATAAAGATGCAAACATGTTCCTTCAGGGCTCCTTCACAAGGACGCTAATCTCACTCATAAGGGTTGCATCCTCATGACCTAGACACCCTCCCCACATCTCTGCCTCTTAGTACTTTTGCAGGAGATGTGAGGTTTTGATGTATTCACCAGAGGAAGAAAACGTCAGACCACACCACCCAGCCGCCACAGAGAGAGCCTGTTCCATGCCCCATATGACTTGTTCCAAATAGCAAGAAAGGCTAGGAATATAGCTGGTAGATCAAAGGACATGAAAGCTTCCTCCTGAAAAATCACTCTCAAGTTTAGGGTTGATTGTTTCACTCTTTAAAATCTGTATTGTGAAGCTTGAGGTTTGAGGTCTTCATTCTCTTGGTGGTGTTCCTGTGCATACACACTGTTGCTTTAATAGTCAACACTAAACAGGAACATTTACAGGAATGGGAAGCTGTGTTGGAACTTAGGATATCACGATGCTAACAATAGTTTTAGTAAATAGAGAATGGGGTTGGGGGAGGGGAGCACTTTCTCCTTCTCCCTGATATCTGCTCTCCAGATTCCACATTATAGGTCTCCAAAGAATCCCAAAGGTACCCTGAAATCCCACTTTAACACATTAGTGTGCTTGGCCTGCAGTTCCCTAGTGTTTGGTGAAACATTATTCTTTGAGGTTTTTGTTTGTTTGTTTGTTTGTTTGTTTGTTTGTTTTTTGGTATAAGATTAATATGTAAGCCTGATGTGGCTGGAATCTATCTGATCAGCAGAAGGTGTAACACAGAACAGGAGATGGCTGCTTCTGAGCCAGAAGGAATCCCACAGCATTCTCAGGCTTCATTAACACTGCCAGCAATCCTGAGTGTTTAAGTGATGCCATGCTGTGTGTGTTATAGACTCACCAGTGTCCATAAACATGGGAATCACTTCTATAAACAGCCCTCCATCTCAATAGATACACCCATCACTTGGACTTGCTTTCTCTAGAGAATCCTGACTAATAGAAACTCAGAAGGAAAGACAATTGCCCTCATTGTCTACCTTCTCCCAACTTTATCTTTGGCCTCCTCCATCCAAGCAGGAGATTTCATTGTCTAGGGCCTCAAGTCATGGGAGCCATTAGGAATATCTCAGCCATGTACAGCTCTTTATTAGCAGGCTCAGGCACAGCTGACCTCCTCTGACCTTGTATGACACTTAATTTTATGCTCCAACTTGGCTAGGTAGGCTAGTGTATTCATGTGTTTGGCTAAAGGTAGATCTTTGAGGAGATATTTAACAAATCACTAGACTGTTAGCAATGTTGGTGATCTCTATGACATAGGTGAGCTTCATCCAACCCATTAAAGGCTTTAAGAATACAGAAGGCCTGGGAAGATGCTTCAGTGGTTGAATACTTGCTACTCTTCTAGAGGGTCTGAGTTCAATTCCCAGCACCCACAGGAGCTGACCATCACCTGTAAATACTAGCTCCAGGGGATCTGACACCCTCTTTTGGCCTCTGCAGATGCATACAGCTATGTGCACTTACCTGCACACATACATATAATTAAAATAAAATAAATCTTAGAAAAGAAAATAGACAGAGACCCAGAGAAAAGAGGAAAAGAGGGCTCTCTCTCTCTCTCTCTCTCTCTCTCTCTCTCTCTCTCTCTCTCTGTCTCTCTGTCCTGTCTTCTGTAATATGAACTCTTCCTGAGTCCTTATCGTGTGGTCAGCCCTTCAAAATCTCTATTTCTCCTTTCCCTTTTCCTTTTTTCCATCCTCCAAAATGACTTCAAATGCCTCCTTTTTCTCAAATGAGAAGATCCAGAACTTTGAGTCAACTTGAGCATACAAACTTTAGGACTAAGGATGAAAATATTAAATGTGTATTTGTACTTATCTCATTAATATATTTATGCAAACATATTAAAAACACCCAGCAATATAGCACTTACCTGGAAAGTGAGAGTACAACAGACCTCATAGATAGAAGCATCACACACAGACAACCACGGATCTAATAATCCCTTTGTCAGTCTCAGTGGGTTTGTTTCATTTTCTTCTTCTTAGTTTTTTGGTTTGGGTTTGATTTGAATTTTTCAAAATCAGAAATTTTAAAAAAGCTACCCTATCAACAGTACTCACTTTAGCAACCCGCATCTAGAATTATCCCCTTGAAAATTCCCAGGGAAAGTGGGTGTTTTCAGAATCTCATTTAAGAGTTCTCCTCTACTCCCTTTAGTTTTGAGAAACACAATCTGTCAGATAATGAAGGTGATCACCAAGTGCCTAAGAACTCTTCATTTCTTCTTAGACCATCAGTAAGGGGTTTAGAAAGAAAAATTCAAATGAACACAGCCTCTTTGGTTTCAGGGAAGTTTGTCATTTCTTTAAGAAATCTGTCCAGCCTAGCAAAATGGTTCAGCAAATAAAGGGGCTTGCTGCCAAGCCTGAAGACCTGGGAGCCACATGATGGGAGGAGAGAGCTAACTGTCTCCTGTAAGGTGTCCTCTGACCTGCATAAGTGCACCCCTCACACACACATAAATGAATAAATAATGTAATGATTTAAAGTGATTACTGTCAAACTTGGTATCATTTCACCCAAAGGAAAAGGACCCTTTGGGACTGTCAAGACAGATTAGAATCCAGGCAAAAAGCACACAGATATATTTATGTACATTGTACATTTGCATCTGTAGTGGATGACAGAAAAGTTTTGTTATTGTTTTCATGGTTTTGTTTGTTTTGCTTTTGTTCTTTGAGACCGAGTCTCATGTAGCCTAGGTTGGCCCAAACACACTATAGATCCAACAATCGCCTGGAGCTCCTAATCCTTTTCCCTCAATCTCTTGAGTGCAGAGATTTGAGGCAAACATTACAGGTCTGCTCAGAGGGTTTTGTCTAGCCCCCCCCCCCCAAAAAAATTCACAGGCATAAAGCAATTCCTTCTTTTCTGAGTGATTCTTGGGTGGGGGAAAGACATCTTTTTATTGAAAATATATAGAAAGAGTTTTCTACCCAGAATTTGGGTGGCCTGGGAGGAGATCCTCTGATCTGGAAGCTGCTTTAGAATATTTTTTCTCTTCCCTCTTAGAGGAAGGTGGTCTTGATCCCACATGTCTTGTTGTTCCTCTCTTAAGAGTGTCCCTATGGCCTGAGACACACAGGGTTTCAGGTCTTCTTCTCACACTGTGTGTAGGCAGATAGAATTCACCAAAAGTGACTTTGACAGAATGTGGGTTCAGAGGTTAGCACTGTCCTTGCTGTGTGAGAGAAGTATAAGTGAAATATTTACCCAGTTGTTCTTGGCCTCATAAATATTAAAAGATGGCCAACAAGATGGCTTAGCTGGTGAAGGCACTTGTGGCCAAGGTTGATGACCTGAGTTTGATTCCTAGGACTCATAGGGTGGAAGGAGGAACTTGACTCCTTAAAATTGTTCTCTGATGAACACATGTACACTGTGGGGTGTGAGCACCTCCCAACCCACATTAAAGAAAGAAGTGGAATTATTTTTCTGTCACTGTTAAATCAAGTATGATTTGACACTCAGCACACATCTCAGTTGGGACTTATTTGTTCTAAGTCCAGGCTGTAGGATACAGGGTGAATATCCTGAAGAGTGTGGTTTCACACAGGAGGTCTGGAGAGAAAGTTGTTGATTTATTATTGATTATTATTTATTGTCCTGTACAGAGGAGAAAATGCTGAACATTCCAGGTGGCTCAGTGATGAGTTGACGAAGTGGACAGTTCTCTTCTATGCTCTGGTTTCCAAACTGAATCCTCATTGGTTCAGACTCTGCCATTGACATGGTGTCCAAAGGCCCAGGGCAAGGCTAGCTTCAGGCACAGCCTGCTCGCCGCTCAGTTCTGTCTTCTGCTGTCACCCTGGGTGAGGGCCACAGGGTTGGGGCAAACTCAGCTTTTGAAATCCACTGTGTGGCAGTCTTTTAAAGGTATCATCACTTTCAAAGGAAATGCATGACAAAACCCAAGTGTTTGCATACTAGACATCCCAGAAGAGATGCTGATCTGATCTCTGTTGGCCATTGGGAGCAAATGCCAGCAACAGCAAGCGCTGTACCTTACTGGAAATGTCTACACTGCAGGTTTTCTGGTGCTCCTCAGTTTTATTTGAGCCTCATAAAGACACGAGGAGATAAAACTCTTACCCCTTAGTCTGCAAAATGGGCTAAAAGTGAAATGCTGTGTTCAGGAGCCCAGTGTGGTAATGGATAAATATACAAATGTAAGCGTCCTCCTCTTTGCCTCACAATGTCATATGAAGGAATTCCTTCTAAAAGGTGTTACTGGCGTCTTAGCTCATGTCACAGTCCCCCTTCTTCTCATGTCACATAGTGTATGGCTTTGGGGAGACCATGCCCTTGACTCCCACCTCCTCATCTGTGACACAGACTTACACATTTTCCCTCACAATCGGCTCACACAGCCCAGGTAACCAAAGGTGCCACAGCTCTCATTATGACCAAGACAGCCAGATACCCATTGGTTGTTTATTATAGTGGGGCATACTAAACAAAATAGAAGTATGTTGATATATGAACAGGTGATTAGAAGTAATTAATTGTCATTTTATCTCAAGCTTTTGAGGAAAAGTTCATGCCTAAGCCTTGATTGTGATGTTAAGTAAATTAAGAAAAAGTGTAAAAATAATTTATAATATACAGTGTAAAAACAATATATAATATATAGCAAGCAATCCCAATTTGGCAATTCACAGACCTACCCTTAAGCATCTAGGAAAAACAAAACAAAACCAAATAAACAAACAAACAAAAAATCTAGGCATGTCAGAAACACAGATGTTGGGGTTATCCCAGACTCAGGAGTTACATGTAATTTTTAAAAATGGGGTGTGCGTGTGATTTTATTATGTTTTAAAGTCTTTATAATGAACACATGCTAACTAATTTTGCTCCCTTTAATAAGAAGAAATATGTATTTTAAGTAACATCTCTAGTTCTCATGATAGTCTCAGTTTTAGTGAATACTATTTGAGTCATCCAATTGCCTTTTCTCTCTCCTGTGCTCCATGGACTATTTTCAGACTCATCTTTCCATAGGCCCTGCTGCTCCTGTTAATTCCAGTAGCACCATCAGTGCTCATCAGAACACCCCAGAGGGGCTGTGGGAACAAGTCTCCAACAGGCATGAAGTGAGGTTGCGGGCAAAGGAAGGAGATATTTGTGACTTTCTAGTTCCCCTGTGACCAGAGTGGCTTTTCCCTGAATTAGGAGAGTGTCAGCGAGTGGCTGAGTATACATTCTCACAGTCCACAAAGCTGATCTTTTATAGAATAACTATTTTCTATTTTAAAGGGGACAAATTCTGTTGTATTTAATAGGGAGGAATTTCAACATCTAGAAAAACCCAAAGCTCTCTGAAGCAGAGTGAGTTAGGGATTGAGGGAGGATTCCTGAAGACGGGAAGATGACTCTGTGTCTCTTTCACTGGCAAAGTTTGAAATAGTTGCTAAGGACTTGAACTGCCACGTCTGTGAAAGGGAGCTAGAATTTATCTTCAAGGTACATGCAAACCCTGAGTGTTCTGACAAATCTGTGTGACAGAAGATCTGCTCAAGATTAGAATCATTGTTCCCTGATGCTGGTGCAGTTCTTGGCTTCTCTGACGCTGTATGGAAGCTAGTCCCTAAATTCCCCCTTCCAACTGAACTTGATTTTGCTTGAGCAATGTTTGAAAAGTCCTCTGTATTAGCTGTTTGTTGTCACTGTGACAAAATGACTGATAGCCATGTAAGGAAAGGCTCACTTTAGCTCCCCGTTTCAGAGGGATTTCAACTTGATACATGTCTGAGGCAGCAGGAACTGTTATAATATCCCTGGACCTCCAGTGATACTAGAGGAGATCAGGAAGAATGACAGGAGAGGGACACAGCTGTGGCTGGGATTTCACTGTGGTCTGATTGACTTTCATTTGTTTGCTTTTAAGATTTATTTATTGTAGTTATGTGTGTATGAGTGTTCTGCTTTTATGTATGTATGTATGTATACCATCTGCATGCCTGGTACCCGAAGACCCCTTAACTGCTGAGCCATCTCTCCACCCCCAGGACTGCTTTTTCTATGGATGACTTTGCATGTGTTTCTGCTTGGGAAAATAATTAAGTTAAAAAACAGATTCCCAAAGGGGTGGGCTACTGTTATTTATATAGGTTCTCTAGGTTCCTATACTTTCTATAGGAACTGTGTGTGTTGAAGGAAGAAGACACAGAACTGCAGTGATGATGAGGTTGGGATCTATCTCTATTACATCAGGGAACCTATGTCAAAATAACAACCCTCCAAACTTTTATCATCTTGAGCCCAGAGAGAATGCCATCATATCACAGTGCTGTGAGCCATGGTGAACTGAGCTAATACACTGCATGGAAGCAACGGGCCTTGGTTGTGGACTAGTTAACAGGTAATATTATAGTCCCTGTACCCAAAAAAAGACTGGAGCAGTTAACAATAATCTCCCTTTTGCTACTGGACACAGAGAGCAGGGTCCCCGTGCAACCTCTGAACACTGAATGAGTCCAGAAGTCGCCTTTAGGATTTCTCATTTTCACCCACCGATAGATTGTCTTGTGATAAATCATGGGTTTGGGATGAAGATGCAGCTCAGCCTTCCCCAAGAGTTCTGAGGACTACCACACAGGTGCTCTCTGACTTCTTGTTGGCAGGAGCAGGTGGAAGAGATGGCAAGTTCAGACCTCTGCATTCTCTTCATTTTGAGACATCACTCCACACTTCAGATACCAGATGAGGGCTTACAGTTGAACTGAGGAAAATCATTTTTGCGTCTTGAGAAAGTTTTTTTTTTTTTCTTTCCTCCTTTGGTCAGGAAGGACTTTAGAGGCCAATGTGAAATCCTAGGGAAAAAAATAAAAAAGACACTTTTATGAAAGCTATCCATCAAATGTCAAGGATAATAATCAATTTTCTGTCACAATGGACTGATAAAAACTTTCAGTAATAATGTCATGGGGGGAAAAATTTGTGTCAGAACTCGAAACGCAGGGCCCCGATATCAAACGATTTCATAAAAGCCCAATACCGCTGTAGCCCTTGGAGGCATGACAAAATACAATTTCTCATCCACAGGATACGGAATAATTCCCCTTTTTTATTTTTACACTCAGAAAGGCAAAAGGAAATCTGACTTTCAAAAAAAATATTACACAATCCGGCTTTTGCAGGCAGGTGAGAAGGAGTGATCATCCTGGCCAACGATATCAGACACCATTCTAGTGATTTCGCTAGCATCATGCAAATGGCTGCATAATGCCAGCTCCTCTCGCAATGTACAATCAAATCAGCATTCTAACACTACAAGCCGGTGATGAGCTTGCGAATAAATATGCAGGAGCACATAAAAAAATCAAGGCAATCAAGAGGAGCCCGCGTCCTCACTCGGACCTATAAATCTTTGTCTATTTCAATCCTAAGGCCGGCCAAATCAGTGCAAAAATCCAGCGGGGGTGTCATCAATTTCTGTTAACCTCTCTATTCCTCTTTGTGTCGGCTCTGGGGTGATGGATTGGTTTTGTCACTTCTGCTCCGTTCACAGTATGTTAACATGGAAGGGTGCAGGCAGGTTATGAGGAGAGGTGAGAGCTGCCCCAGCCTTGACCCTCCCTCCCACACATCTGTGGGATCACAGAGGAGTACTGTATCTCTTTGTGCGTGGGGGATTCTCAAGGACCACATGTGGACTTCCCTGGCATCTAGGCATGGATTACTATTTGGGAGTCAAAACAGGGGGTCCTGGTTAGGTTTCCACTGCTGTGATAAACGTCACGACTGAAAGCGATTCAGGAAGTAGAGAATTTATTTCATCTTACAGTTTACAGTTCATCATCCACAGAGGTCAGGGCAGGAACTCAAGGCAGGAACTGAAGCAGAGGCCCTAGAGGAATGCTCCTTGCTGGCTTGCTCCTTCTGATTGTTCAGTTTACTTTCTTATAGAACCCAGGACCACCTGCCCAGGGGTGGATGACATCATCCACAGCAGGCTGAGCTTTCCCATATCAATTACCAATGAAGAGGATGCCTCAACCTTGCTGTGTTTAACGTGGTGGAGATGGGATTGCTTCAAGAGTCTTATTTTAGTTCTATTGGATGATGACCTGCATGAGCTCTGGGAATACAGAGTTCACTGTTGGCTCATTGGTCAGTAGGCATGTGTCTTGTCCAGTCTAATCTTTCCAGACATTGCCATGCACTCATAGGAGAACAAAGACCTTCCAAGCTTTATTAGGACTGTTGAGAAACTCCAGTACTGGGAGTGGGAGAGCAGTCCTGGCCTTGGAAGCACAAAAAAATCACAGCTGTGCTCTGGACCAGTGAAGTCCCCAGGTCTGAGTCAGTCTGGGTTTCCAACCATTTTGTAGAAAAAACCCAGAAGTTCATAGATGGATGTGTGGATAAAGGGAATGTGTACACTGTGGAATATTATTGAGCACTACCAAAGGAAATGAGAACAGCTGTGGTGACAGGAATGAGCCATAACAATACTACAGCAAGCAAGGTAATCTAGACACAGAAGGAGAAATGCTATGTGAACTTCTTTCATGGGAAGGATCCAAAATGGTCAAGATAACAGATGGGAAGTGGATGGTGATCATTGTGATGGCCTCCAGAAGGGGAAATAGAGAGTTGGTGATTAATAAGCATCAAGATTCAGTTCAGGAAGATGAAGTCCCAGAAATCTGTCAAGCACAATGTAGCCTGAGTTAGGCATACTGTCTTGTACTTTTAAACCCTTGCTGGAAGGGTAGATTCATGTCAAATACTCTTACCATGGTATGAGTAAAAACACAATACAATTATATAACATAATAAATTTAATATATAACTAATTAATTATATATTATATTACTATGTAACATGATATAATAATGTATTTTTCTATAGCAATATATATATATATATACAAAGCCAAAATAAAATGAAGACAGAATGGAAAGCAGAAAGGCTTGATTTTATTTTTCTCTGCCAGCACATAACTCTAGTTTGAGTAGTCAAATTTTGAAGCTTCATGGTCCCCTGTGGCTGGTGGTGATTACATTGGGGTAGCATTCCAAAGGAACTCCAAAGGCATTGCAATAGCTTGTTCCATGGACAGAGAAGTGATTGAAATAGTGATGATGGAGCCTACAGTTATGAACGGTCCATGAATCAGGATTCCAGTTATGAAGCCAATCATTGCAAATGCTGAGACCTTGGGAGTTTCCTTGGACCTCCATGAACCTTTCTTTCTTTCTCATGCATGGATAGGACAGTGCAATGAAGATGTTTCCACCTGAAGTTTAAGAACAATTTGTATGCTGGTGTACTGCCTAGACAGCAGATACTTGCGACACATTTGTTTGTTTGACTCTAAAATTGACAGGCATAGCAGCATCTTCAGCAAGGACTCTGGCATAGTGTATAATAAAAAGTAGCCATGGAATGGTGGCTTTAATTACTAGAACAGGGAATGAGCACAGACTATCCACCTCAGGAGAAGGGTGGTTATGTTCTTACTTGGGGGTAAGCTTGGGCTAGATGTTGTCTTGTGTCTTATAGTTGCCCCTTATCCCCCAATGGTTATATATGCTTTATGGATAGCCAGAATGCTCTTTAACAAGCTTAGTTCCCCTGACCCTGGTACATCAGCCACTGGGCCAGTAGAGATCAAGTTCCACACTCAGTATGAAGCAGTTGCCATGGTGCTATCAATGAAGGACCATTCTCTAAGCCTGGGATCCTGTGGGGGCACATAGGTCATGTTATCAGTGTCTTTATCCATTGAAATTTTGACTTCCTGCCAACTTGGAGTATCTGAGCAAAGTATGTGCTTCTAAGCAAAGCCTTCCCCTTTGCTATGAAGCTTGAACTTACACTCTGGTCCCTGGACTCTTATCTCCTTCCAGTACTCAGAACCAATCTCCAAAAGTCAGATACTTTTCTGGACCCTCAGATATGGCAGAGGTGGGTACATCCTGCCAAGGCATGAGGCTCAGCAGTCTGCCATGTCTCACACTCTCAGAATACTGCCATCCCTTGACAACCTGCTCAGGTTGTTCATGTCATAGTTCTTTGTGATGCCGTATCACACATCTCTGCCAAATGTAATTCTTACTGATAAGAATAATCACTGTAATAATGGTTCCACAAGTGACTGGGGCAAGTCAATACCAAGTGAAAGGGTGCATGTATGTGTCTGAGCTTCACACACAACAGTGTCTCATGGAAGAACCAGTTATCAAGAAGATACTACAGGTGGCATTGACTAAGCTCTTGCAAGTATCATGTGGAGCCAAATCAAGAATATACTCTGACCACAGCTTCACTTTTCTTCATGCAAATAAGTACACATGGGAGGTAACTGATTTTAGAGATGTAGAACAAGATGATCCTGAGGTGGGAGGGTGTGGGCAAGACCAGGAAACACAACAGAGACACGTGAGTGGCACCCAGTTGAATTTGAACACTTAGTAGACTGACAGTGGCAGCCTCAGACAGCATGCAGTAAATGGCTACTGTGCTCCAAGCTCTTGTGATCTGTGACCCAAAGAATGAAGACTGAATGAAGAAATGCATGGAGCCAGAAAGGGAGCCACACAGGAGAGTTATCAGTAGAACATGATAGAACCTCTCAGAGGGAGGTCTACAGAGTCTGGTCCTAAGCGCATCAAAGACTCACAGTATCAGAATCTCTGGAAAAGGAACTTCCTCAGGAGAAACTTTGAGGGTTTAAACATGATTCCAGTGTCCAGCAAAGATTGAGAGTCAGTGAGCCTGCATGACCCTTAGACTTCACTCATGGGGAAATTGAGGCTCTAAGAAAAGATGGGACTTTGTCCACGGTCCACAGCTAGGGGTGCTGCTGAAGCCAGAGCTTTTGGTTTGAGTGTTTTTTTTTGTTTTGTTTTGTTTTTGTTCTTTGTTTTGTTTGTTTGTGTGTGTGTACAAAACTATTGCTAAGAAAATATATCCCACATTACTGGAAATCTTGTGAGCTAAGAGAGGCTAGCTCAAGACTCTGGCTTCTTTTGTATCCATGTGTCAATGTGATAGATTGCTCTGACTGATTGAAAGGAGCATATCTAGTCTTGAATAGCATGTAGTTGGAAATGGGAAGTGTATTATGGTAACTCTCTGAGACAGTTGAGGATTTTTTTTGATGGGACACTGGAAGTCAACAGCTGTAGTTTCTTAAAGATGAGTTATAATGTGAGACATGAAGTCTTGTCTAGGAGTCTTTCTGCTTCTTTAGGTGAAGACCCACCTTTCCATCCTTAATCTTGTAATCAGTGACTGACTCCTAGATGATTCACACACACACACACACACACACACACACACACACACACACACCACACACGTTCATTCATAACTATAAATTATTTACATAAATAATTTATTTATTTACTGAAATGGGACTCACTACGTAGCCCTGCTTAGCCTAGAACTCATGATGTAGACCAGGCAGGCTTCAGACTCACAGATCTGCCTGTCTCTGGCTCTTGAGTGCTGGTTTTCAAGGAGTGCACTACCAAATCCTGCAGGAGTGATTTGATGACCTCATGCATTTGTCACTTGGGAAACAGGGGCTCACCAAGTTATTCTGATCTTACCAATGCTGATGTATCTCTCTAGGCATTACCCAACACCACTGTCATTAACGCTACTGTGGATCATAAGGAAACACTTTAGATGCTGAGAAATTGCTACAGTCATAGTAGTAGAGGTGTGTTTTTGAAAAGTCCAACTTTTAGCTTGAAAGTTGTAATCTTATAATTAACAGAAAGTAAAATCATACCACACACACACACACACACACACACACACACACACACACACACACACACACACATCCCTCTCCAGGAACGGTGGGTCACACTTTCAAACAAATCACTGATACTTGTTATTAACCATCTTTTGAGCCATGTTGAACATTTTATCTGCTCTTGTGGCTCTCCTGACCACCAAGTTCAATTCCTAAACTACTCTGAGAATTAAGGCCTCTAGATATGGTCATCAGTGGTGGTCCAAGGTGAGGCAGGAATTTGTGGATCTAAGATCTCCTTGTTGAATTTCCTTCCCTAATATTCACTCAAATGCAACTATTTTGCTGGAGAGTTTTCAGTGCAGCATTGGCTTTGGGCACATCAATAACATTCTTATATGAGTATTTTTCAGAGATCTAATTTTGGTTTATTGTACCTAATACATCCCAGTGTTTATCGATTGAAATAAAATGAGTAGCTAAATGCATACATCCTTGTATCTCAATACCTATTTCCATTTGTCTCAGTCAAGACTCTCACTTTCAGAGAAATAAAATGAGTTTGAAGTGGACAAACTGCTTTTTGGGGACCAGATTCAAGCCAACCAAACTGGAATACTGGGAGCTAAAAATGTGCACTGTGGGCTTTCAGAACCTGGAGGTGTGCCCTTAAAATGTCTTGAAATGTTCTTATGAAAAACTCATCATGTTCCTTTTTGATTGATTGATTTGGAGAAAAAAAACCTGCTGCTGAACTAATTTAGGAGTAACTTAAAGTTAACAGTTATAAAGACAGCTAGGTTCTCTGCAAAGACATTCAAAGGGGCACAGAGCATCCTACCGACAGCATCCTACCCACAGCATCCTCCCAATGCAACCCTGTTGTGTTGAACCAGACAGCAGGAGTAGGCTCCCTATTTCTGAACAAAGCAGGGACTAGATGCATTTACCTTACTAGCACATGTGGAGGTTTGAATGGAATCTTGCTTCAAACAGCAGAGCTCTATAATAAGGGCTTTTCAGTAGCCACCAAACTTTTACTGTTAGTCCATGTCCTATAAAGCAGGCTGTCTGCTTCCTACAGAATAGCAGGGAGATGCAGGCATGCAGACTGTGAGGTCAGCAGCAGAGGGAATGCTGGATTTTCATAAGGAGAGGGCACCAATGAGGATTCCCAAGGAAAAGACGTAAGGGAAAGGAGCTGGCAGGAAGCAGGGTTGGGTAGAGTCTGAGAAGGGAAAGGGAGGGAGGGCAGGAGAGCCCTTGTGTGGAGTGGTAGAGAAGAGGAGATTCTGGAGAACAAACCTATTTGGGGAGATTTTTAAGGTTATTGTTGGATGTAAGGGCTTCAGCAAAGCCCATATTTCCCATTGATGCCAGCCCTGCTTGGCTTTCTGTTGCTGTGATAAACACCATGACCAAAAGCAACTTGGAAAGGAAAGGCTTTATTATATTACAGCCTATGTCTATTATGAAAAGAAGTTAGGGCAGGAACTCAAGGTAGGAACCTGGAGGCAGGAACTGAAGCAGAGACCACATAAGAAAATTACTTACTGGCTTGCCCTCCTTGGCTTGCTCAATTGCCATTCTTATAAAACCTAGACCTGCATGCCCAGGGGTAGCAGTACCACAGTAGGCTGGGCCTCCCACATTAACCATGAATCAAGACAAGCTCCACAGACTTGCCTACAAGCCAAACTTATAGAGGCATTTTCTCAACTGAGAGTTTTTATTCCCAGATGACGGGAAACATGTGGCAAGTTGACAAAAACTAACAAGCCATGTCTTAGGTTCAGATGGAGTTGTTAGGTAGAACTTCCATCTGATTTCCAATGATTGGCATGGGCCACCAAGACATTGGAAGAGCAGTAACTCAGCTGGGTTTCCTTTTGGTTGGGGTTTTAGTGAGTTTTTTTTCTTTCTGTTGTTGATGCCATTGTTTTAAAGACAGGCTCTTACCTTGTAGTTCAGACTGACTTGGACCTGTCATGTAGCCTCATTTGACTTTGTACTCATGGCAATCCTCCAGCCTCCGCTTCCCAAGTCATAAGGGTAAGTGATTACCCTACTTAGCTAAAGAAGCCAAGTTTGGGGTCCAGCTGTGGGCAGGGCAAGAATGACTCTGAATCAGCAAGTTAGAATTCCTCTCTCATTCCATCCTGACCCACCAGCAAGGGGGAAGTGGGGAGAACTTGATGCTACTTTTTATTACCCACCAGCACCATCTTGGTCCATTACATCTTCCCCTCTCACAGTAATTCTGTTTCACACTTGAAAAAACTAGTCATTGTGTCTAATAAATATTTCTCCCACCTCTTCTTAATATTTAACAATGGCCTTAAAATGCCTTCCTGCTTTAGAGAACCGCAGTGTCATATGGGGGTCAGAGGTAGACATGTTTCCAGTTCCTCTCACCCCTGAAGCATCCTAAGGAGCTTTTCATCTTCTGCTCACACAGCAAGGGAGTGGTGCCCCAGAAATGGGGTTATCTAAAAGTCACCTTTTAGGAGAAGGATTTAGGACTGAAATTTTTTTATAGATTACTGTATAATGGGTATTATTATTAGTAGTATTTGTATTTATAAATCCTATTTTTCTTTTTCTAAGCAACAGGTGGAATATATTTCCCAACCTCCCTTGTAGCTAGTTTTGGCCAATTCTATGTGAGCTGAATGGAAGGGCATCATTTCCAGGACTGGCCCTGAGCACTCTGGAAAGGCAGGAGTTGAGCCCTGGTCTCTGGATATCTGTGTGGAACAGGTTCCCCTCTCACCCTAACCTCAGTAGATAGAACTGATGTTGTGTTAAACTAAATAGAGGTGGGTTTAACTTGTTATACACATTCATGCTGTTTTAGTAGAATTTAAAGTGTGTATTTGAGTAGCGTACACTGCTGATGTTTTTAACAACCGTGTGCTGTTACCTGTATGTAATGTCTTGCTGGGGTCCGGATGGGGATGACCTCACTTGGATTTTATCCATACTCTAGGCATAGGCAACATTCTCCTCATTTGAAATTGGGGAAACTGAGTTTCCATTGTTAAGGACTGACTGTTGCACAGCTGCTGCGTGTGGGGCTGGGGTAAGGAGCTGTGCCTTCAGATCTGATTGCAGCCCATGCTCTGTTGCACTGTGACAGGAAACTGTCCTGCCTTCTCAGCTAAAGCCCTCCCTCCTCTGCCATGTCCCCACAGAGCTGAAGAGAGCTTTGATTCCACCTGGGAATAGTTGTCAGTTAAGTGGAGAGGAAGCATCTGCTTATTCTTTCGGACTTCTTTCAGAGCTTGTGGAGGAGTGTGTGTGTGTGTGTGTGTGTGTGTGTGTGTGTGTGTGTGTGTACATGTGTGATGGTGGCACTGTCAACAGCAAGATATTGCAGCTTGGGGTGCTGTTGGTAGTGACTAGGAGCCCTCACCTGAAAGAAACCCAGTACAGACAACAGACAGAGCGGCAACTTCTGTACACTGTGGGTGTCATCCACTTCCATGGCAGAATCTGCTACATTCATTTCCTCATGGTCTAGACAGATGCCACCCTCACATACACTGACTGCCAGTGTCCTAGCTGCACACACTGAAACAGGCAGGATTGGGGTGGTGTCCCCAGAGAAAGACATCCCTGTTATCTGTGTAGACACAGTCCCTGATTATCCAGATGACAGGCAGTTTGTGTCACACTGTTCAGTCACCACCACCTTGACCAAAGACCCAGTAACTCATTTCTCCCATGACATCAGCACACTGGGCTCATTCTTTGAGAAAGAGGTTGGTTGATTGAAAAGGATAATAAGGCAAGTTTTTAAGAAGGAGTACAAAGCAGAGGCTAGAACAATGGCTTAGTGATTAAAGCATTTGTCATAGAAGTATGGGCATTTGAGTTTAAATCTCCCAAATCCACATGTCCTGGTTAGTTTTTATTGTCAACTTGAGATAACATAGATTCACCTGGGAAGAGGGAGCTTCAACTGATCAAATTTTCCCATGGACATGAATGTAGACCATAGTCTTGAAGGATGTGGAAGGGCCAGCCCACTATAGGTGGCACCATCCCTAGGCAGGTAGGCCTGGGCTAGAAAAGAGAGCTAGCTGAGTACAATTCAGAGAGCAAGCTGGTAATCAGCCTTCTTCCATGGTTTCTGCTTGAGTTCCTACCCTGACTTCCCTGATGGACTATGACCTGGAAGTATAACATGGAAGAGACACATGCATGTGTAATCCCTGAGCTTCTGCAGTGAGATGGGAGGGAAGACATGAGAACCTTCAAAATGTCACAGAACAACTAGCCCGACACACACACAGAGAAGAACAAGACACCAACTGAAATAGATGGGTATGAGAACTGATAACCAAGGTTTTCCTCTGATCTCCATACCTATTTGTACACACACGCTCACATATGGAGAGGAATGGGGAGGGAAGTCTGGCTTGTTATAGAGAATGACAGTTTTCTGCTGTGAACACAGTTAAGGTCCATACTCACCCATGTGTGTACTCTCATCAATGGCGTGTCTGGCCAAGGCTTAGGTATCAACAAACTTGCTGAAAACAAAGATCTCAGAACATCCCCTAGCCCCCAAGAGCTGTGGAACCCAGGGTTCTCACACACTACACATCACCATGACCACACCACCCATGACCAAGCAATTAGAGGGACAAACAAGGGACCACATTGAAATCCAGATCACACCTCTAATACAGAGGGCAGAATCCATTTGTGATCAGGCCCCAATGATGACACAGGTTCCCTGATTCCATGCAAGGTGAATGATGAGGTCATTTATATTTTTGCTTTGCATATTATTAAATGGCATAGGTGTCATGGAGGATGAGGTTGGTCTGAGAAGGCAGGAAACCATGATTTGTATTATGGGAAAGAGGACAGTAGATGGATAATTAGCCTCAATTTCAAAGTAAGAAAGCCCAGCATCTTTATTTATTGAGTAGAATGCCAGTGTATGATGTACCATGAAGGTTATCTTTCACAACAGACAGGCATTTTTGCATGTTCAGCTCATTTCATGCACGTGAGATCATGGAACGCACACTCCATCATCTGATCTTTGGGTTTTCTTCTCTCTTCATGGTTTAAAGCCCATGCTGAGACCACTGGTAGGACCCTGGTGGCCTGGGCTTTCTGTCTGTAGCTAGGTCCCTGCTACACATGGCTAGATACCTTTGAGATGTTGTGTTCATCCAGTTTCTTCCCACTCACAGAGTGACCTGAAGGGCTCTGGATGGACTCTGTAGAATAAGTCCTGATCTTCATGGACAGTGACCATCTCAGAGGTGTCAGAATGGAGAACCACACAGTATGGTAATATGGTTGGATGTGCCAGGAGAGAGGATGCTGCAGCCATGCTTGAGAAAGTAAAGCACTCTTCGGTTGGGAAAAGAAAATTTCTGAATAGTTTGTGCACTGGGTTCATGTGCCCTCCTTTGCTTCTTTGAGCGGTGCTTGTGGAGACCACCGTGCATCCCCCTGCCCTGCAGGATCCGGGTCTCCCTCATACTCTTCACTCCCCATTCTCTTCTGTTTGCAACTTGAGGTTCATCATCTGTGATTTTACTTGACTGTAGAATTCACTCTCCTTGGCTTGGACTCTTAGGATTCTGTAAGAATATTTTTTCCCAACCCAATCAGTCCCCATCCTTTACTAACCTCTAGCTGTCTCTGGGTAACCTTGTTGCCACCCCCAGGCACTGGGACCCCAGCTTTTCCATCAGTCTACCTGGGTGATAGGTGGGCAAGACTGAGGAGAGACGATACAGGTAAAACAAATGTGGGCATCCACTAATGCGCCCTTTATTTTCTTAGCCCCATCTCTCTATTTCTAGAATAAAGTCTCCTATATCATATGCAGGGGTTTTAAAACTAACAAAAAAAATGGAAGAAAGGGCATGGAGATGGAGTGGGCTTACCTGAAGCCGAAACAAAAGACAGGTTCATGAGCAGTCCCTCAGTAAAGTTCTGAGGTTGACAACTTGCTAACAGCGTGAAAACAAATTAAGCCAAAGAAACACCTCCCTTGAGATAGTTCATTACTTTCCCCATCTAGGTGTGGATGCCATTAAGGCAAATTATTGCCTCTCAAATATTTTTAGCTCGATGCCCATTTCTGTCTGCATTTGCCTCCGAGGTGCATGTTTTCAGCTAAGTAATAGGACACACAAATTAAATGCAATTTCAAATTTAAACCTGTACAAGTGTCACTTGCCAAGTCCCCCCAGTAGTCCCAGGGGGGTGCCCACAGCACTCTTGGAAACTATATTGCTGTATTTGGTTCCTATTATTTAGTCCAAGAGATTCTTATTAAAATAAAAGTCGGCGATAAGGTTAATATTTTATATTCTATGCAACTCTCAACATGTGTTTGGGTCCTAGCAGATGGATTTATTTTCTACGTCCTTTTCTCATGTGTGTGGTTTTTAAATTTTACGATGCCTATGTTGACATACACATATAACCATCCACCTAGGATGCTTAGAAGAAGCCATTCTATAGAAAGGTAGCAGCTACTATAGTTTTTAAAATTTTGAAGAATTTGAAGACAAAGATTAATGAACTCAGGAATCCAGAATTCTAGCTGGATGCTGAGGTATAGACCTGGTGTTGCAGGGTTTTTTTTAAATTAGTTTTCAGTTTTAAGACATATTTATTGGTATGTGTATGTGTGTGTGTAGTGTATGCATAGATGTTTATGTATACTTGTGTGAGCACATTTGTGTGTGTGAATATGTGTGTTGTACGTGTGTGGTATGTGTGTGTATGGATGTTTGTGTGTGTATACTCAGGTGTGGACATGTGTGTGTGTGAGAATGTGTGTTGTGTGTGTGTATGTGTGTGTGTGTGTGTGATATGCATGGATGTGTGTGTATATTCATGTGTGCACATTTGTGTGTATGAATGTGTGTGTATATGTGTGTGTGTGGTGTATGGTATGGTGTACATGGATGTGTGTGTGTATACTCAGGTGTGGACATGTGTATGTGTGTGCATTTATGAATATATGTTGTGTGTATAAATATGTGTTGTGTGTAGTGTGCGTGTGTGTGTGTGTGTGTGTGTGTGTGTGTGTGTGTGTGTCTGTGTGTGTGTGTGTACTGTGTAGCCGATGCCAGAGGTTGGCATTTGGTATCTTCCTCAGTCACTCTCCCCTTTATATATTGACACAGACTCTCTTAAGTGATCTCTGAGCTTACACAGTTTCAGCACATTTGGGACATTAATTCAGGTGCTACTATAGGTCTGCATTCTAGCCCTTAAACTTACATAAGCTGTATATGCTGAGCCATGTCAGTAAAGCAGCAGCCAGGGTTGCCGCACAGCTTTTGTTGGGGTGTTTGACCACAGACACTCGATTTGGTGTTGTCTTACACTGCCTCTAGTCTTGGCTATCTGAGAGTCAGCCTGGGCCTCACACTCCGCTTATCACAGGCCTCAGGTTTCACACCAACCTCACCTAGTGTAGCCAAGAGAGAGACTAAATTGAACGGATTACTGGATCACAAATGCCTCCCTAGGAGGATGGCCAGTGCTCCCTGGTCTCCTGGAAGACACTCAGCAGCTGGTTTGTAAGGGTGGGGTGGGGGGTCCAGTGCTGTACATTGTTATCATCTTGGGTTCAGAATGTCCATGCTCAACTGGACCCTGGCCCTTTCCACCAAGCATTCCTCACTTTTCCATCATCATGTAACAGCTCATCTCAAACAGCCTTCTGGTGATACCTGTGCCTGCTGCTGGGGACACACTTCCATTCTACTGCTGTTGAACTGATTAGCTGCTAAAGACATCCAATTTTCAGGATCCTTCCCTCTACCGAACAAACATGACAAGAGCATTTGGAGCTTTACAAAGCGAGCGCTCGACCCGCTGTCACAGGATGTAGGTTTAGGTACCCCATTTAACCTCCTCAGTCTTGTTACTACCTGGAAGACGATGGGACCAGATTAAATGTCAGGGCTTGTCTCTCTCACAGTCTTGAATGTCTATTTTTGATTTTCCAAGAAGTGGCGTCCGTATCATCAGTGCAAATGAAATTAAAATAACAATCTCCCTGGAGTTCCAACCTGAAGTCTGTGGCTGTGAAATTTAGTGTTATGTGCTTATATTCTGTGCTTATGTACAACAGTATTTAGTATTGGGTGGAAGGCTCTGAAGTCATAAGGTGATTTCCTCAAAATAATTTTTCTGCAACTGGAAACAACACATCAAAGTCACTAAAGGGAAAACAGATCTTCATTAACAGGAGCTCAAAAAATGTTCACAGCAATGTCAAAAAGCCACTGGGCTCCGTCCTTATAAAGCACACACACAAGAGGAGTGACGTAAAGGGGAAATTACCCAAGTTAACACCAGGAGTCCATTCCTTCCAAATGGACTACGGGAAACCTGCTCTGGGCTGAGTATCTGTGCCATCTCCCTCAGCCCAGCACAAGAAAAACTGGGGATAAAAAGTGCAGGGACGTTCAAGGCTGCCACTGGTGACTAGAGGTGTGTGTGTGTGTGTGTGTGTGTGTGTGTGTGTGTGTGTGTGTGTGTGCACACTTTTCAAACATGTTCCTATGTGCACAACTTCCTCATAGTTCCAAAGATGTGGGACCTGCCATTAGGAGTTCTGTTTACTCGTTTGACATTAACATCACTGTCATTTTTCAGGTTGCAACCATTTCAATAATTATCATTTATAGTCTAACAGAATTTAATTACTCTCTGCTCTGTGATTGACTGCTATGGGTTCCCCCTTTCCTTTTGTTTTATTACAAATAACCCTTCAATAAAAATCTGTGTGAACTTACCTTGTGTCTGTTTTCAGGTTATTTCCTTTGGGTAAATCTCCTCAAATAGGAAAACGTTGGAGTCGTGTTTTCCTTTTAGCGTCTTGTCTATTCTAGGCTATATCGATTAACTTTTCCAACGGTGACAACAAAGATGGTCTCAAGCCTCCTCCCTTCCCCCTCTGTGTGCTTCACACTTTTGTTAGATGTGTTGCTGTCTGTTGAGGCCGATGAAAAGAGCATGCCCCTCTGGCATCATGAGTTCCTAGGCTGTGGCTGAGAGATTTCTTTGGACACAGCCCCTGCCGGGCTTTGGTCACTCAGCCTCTTTTCCGAATCGAATCTGCCATTTGGATTCTTTTCTCTCCTCATCAGCTTCCATCATTGACTTTTTCAATAAATTCATGGGTTAAAAATTCGGAAACTCTGAATCTTTTTTGCTTTGAGGTTATCTGTTTCCGAGCCCTGACTGTAGCTAATAGTGATGAGTAAGAATTGATATCAGGTTAGATTAACAAATATCGATGGGAGAAACAAAGTATATGAGGTTGGTACCATAGTTAAGACCTGGGACTTTAGAGGCAAAGGTAGTCACCCTTCAGTCTTAACTCCATCACTTCTCTGATCATATAAGCTTGGCTCAAGAGTCCTCCACTGAGTAACAGGGCTAATACTGGAACCTGCTTGGCCAGGTGCTGCCAGAGTCCAGGAGGTGGCATGCGCACAGGCCTTTAGTGTTCCACCTGCTAAACAATGAATGGGAAGTGGTGTGGATTTGCTTTCCTAAATTCTATCTAAAAGTTATCAGGCTGATACATGCTCCTAGACACCCAAGTCTTAGTCCAGGCACCCAGCATTAACCTGGACATCCAAACTTATCTAGGTGCACTGTATTGACCCAGGTCCCAAGGGTGGGGTCAAGGATATCAGGCACCATTAGTTCCTCCTAAAGAATGGTAGGTGGACAGGCGACAAGGACAGATGTCTGTCTCCTCCATGGGAAGGAGTCACACTCCTATTAATCCTAAACCTCTGCTAAGGCGAAGACTAGTTTGGCCCCATCACCTTGTCCTTCCCCCTTAGATCTGAGATTGCTCAGAGGCCCAACCATCTCCCTTCATCACTGGGAATAGGAAACTTGTACAGAGCCTAGTATATACTGAATGGCAAAAAAAAAAAAAAAGAAAAAAAAGAAAAAAAAGTTTTGTTTTTGTTTGCTTTGTTTGTTTATTTATATAATAATGACGGAGTAAACAAATCCGTGGAACTCACCCAGTCTTCAGCATTCACCCAGGTGTCTTTGTTCATTATCGATTGTCAGAGGCTCCAAAGTGCAGATTGGTTGAGACCTACTATGGGTTCTGTGCCCCTAAAACCCTCACCTACAATCAACAAAATGCCGCAGATTAGTTCTTAGCCCCCAGGAAGAACACAGGTGCTGTGAAATTACCATACGTGAACTTGAACAGCTGTAAAGGGGCATAGTTACAGAGATACTGTCTGTGATCTTATGGGTGCAGAGCCACGTGCCTCTATTGAGCCGATCTCTGCTTTAAGTGATGTCCTTGAAACAGAGGCACAATCAAGGAGCTTGATAAAGTCAAACACTTCACTGATCTAAACAAAAGGCAGTTTGAAGATGACTCTTCAGCATCCAGGGCGGGGGAGGATCTGTGGAAAGCCATGTCACATCTTTGCTCCCTGCTTCCTTGACTGAGGAAGCAGGCATGCATATGAGAGTTGGTAAGGGACATACTATTTCTTGATGATTTTTTTTCTCAAGGACCAGGATCAGAAAGAATGTACCCCAAGGGTGATTGGAAGGGAAGACAAATAACAAGGCTCACTGGTGTCTGGGGACTAGCACATGGCTCCTCAGTCTCTCTAACCATCAGAGCATGGTTGGGCTGCCTTGATCATTTGCACAATACCTTCCTGACACCTTCACTTCTGTGGTCCATCATCACTGTGTAACACAATATGTCACCATATCACTGCAATGGCGGTTTCTTTCCTGATGAGCTCAATCTCCTCATCCTTCGTTTCCTCTTTTCTTTCCTTTCCTTCTCCTGTTGTTTTAACTTTCCTCTCTCTTGCTTGTGGGGCTTGGGGGGGTTACATGTGTGGAACAAGGATGAGGTGGATTTCAACATCATCTCTGCCCTTCTTGACCAAGTCACATGCTCTTGTCAAATGATGAAGTATCAGGTCAATCCAGGTGTGAATGGAGCCAAAGAGGAGAGTTCTCTTTGCACAGAATAAATAAGATCATGTGATTCTGGGAAGGGAGCTGCCATGATAGATTCATATACAAGCACTCTGGAGAAGTGAGGTTTTCTGTTTATCCACTCTGGTGAACATAAATCAATTCATATTTTGTGTTGAATGTAAATTTGAAAATAGAGGGAAAACTTGATACTCAATATTTAATTCATCTTTTTGTATAATCCATAAATAAATAAATGCAAGAATCACAGTGCCCAAGAAGAGAACCAAATCACAGAGCTGAGAATTTTCTTAGAATGTTTAAGTTGACTATGTTTGCTATGATTTGAAAAATACAAGAAAATAAATTAGTGAACTTGGGAAACAGTAATTTCATTTCCTCATAGTACCGTTTAGAGAGAAAATTTTTTAGGAGATGGCTAGGAAATTTATATAAAAACATCCAGGAAACTTGTTGCACAGCATATATATATATACTTTGAGGTTTTATTAATATATTCTTAGCATCATTATTAAATTTGTGACAAAGAGTTAAGAAAGTCAAGGTTACTAGGGAGAAAATGTTAGGAAATTATATTTTAATACGTATCTGAGTTTTAAAGACAAAACTTATTTAATTGAATTGGCTCTGATGGCTTTCCACAAACTTGAGTCTTTCCTTTACAAATTCCTACAGTATTATCCACTCATCTCATCTTTTTTTTTTTTTTCATTATAGAGCAGACAACACAGGTAAAATGGGAACATTGATAAATAGTACATGCTTTTAGCAATTGTTACTCAAAGGTCCAATATCTTACTTCTATTTGTAGAGCTTTAAATAAAGATCTTATGCTTTTGGCCCTCACCAAGACAAACAGAACCAAAGTTTTCAAATGAAGAGCAGCAGCCAAGAGCTCTGTATATACTGGAATAGTAGGCATTTGAATATTCACCACTTAGCTTTTCACTCAGATGTTTCCAGAACATTCAGGAATTCTTCTCTGCTGATAATGGAGGCCATTAAAGTAGTCTCCAATGCCTTTTTCTTTCTTTAATGAGAAAAGGCACATCATTAGCAAAGTACTTGCTCTGTGCAACATGCTTGCCAGGCATTTTTATACACCCTAAGAGCAGCCCAATCCTCATCTCTAAGAGTTTGTGTTCACAGGTACCCTGTGCTGTGAATTTCATTTACATGATCACATATATCCTCACCCAAGGTCCCAATGTTCTCCTTTATATAGACAAATAAATGAAAGCTCCCAGTGAGTGCAGTGGCCTGCTCAAGTTGGCAAAGAGGATACAGAGCAAGCATCAGAGGCAGGTCACACAAAGAAACATGTCACACATGTCAAGGACAATGGCTGCTTATAGAACATCTCCTTATTTTAGTTTCAGAGTCTTGCTTTATAGGAATTACTGATTTAAACAAAAAGTGGGCCAGTAAGAGGTATCCTAGGTGAACTCGTTTGCAACCATGCTTGAGCTAGCCTGGTGGCTTCTTCAAGCCAAGGCATTCAGTTGGTTTTCCTTGCATGTCTTCAATGTCTTGGAGGAGGTGGAAACAGTAACAATACAGCTCAACAGATTTGTGCAGAAGTGTACCAAAAATCCAGAGATTTCAGCTGATGGTTGGTCTCTTCAGAGGAGGGATGCAGGTATACTTCCTGCAGTGAGTATCATCAGGTGGTACCTAGCCCATGGGCCCTAGAAACCCAATGAGTCACCTGTTGGATATCTACATGCACAAATCCTCATTTTCCTCTGTTACCATTTGCTATTGCAACAGAAACGGACCCACCCATTCTGTATCTCCCTATCCCATTTGGCTGTTTCTCCTTCCACAAAAAGGAACGAGACTGTGCTAGAACCTGTAGCCTCAGAGTACTGAGATTGGGTGATGGTGCTCTGCCTCTTTCAGGAAACAGCGTCATCCTATGGGCAGGGACTTTGTGTTGGTTTTGTGTTTCTCTGCTGGCAGAGTAGCCATGGGGCTCTGGGCAGTCGTAGCCAAGGGCAACAAGATGCATGTTTACCCCCTCTTTCTATCCCCTTGAAGCTTGGATTCTAGCACAGAGCCAAGTGCACAGGAGGATTTGGTTATTAATTGTTGGCTAAGAGTATTGCTAGGTAGAAGCATGGGATGAGTTAGCATTCCCATGTGTGACCTCACCTGCAACATTCTCATGGCTTTCCTCTGCTCAGACCCCCTTCAGGCAGGTAGGTAGATGCAGATATCCTTTGTCCCACCTTTCCAAAGTATATGGAGTCACATTTCTGCTCGTACACCTAGATGACAGAGAAGGCAAGAAAAGTTTATCATATAAGAAGAGCAAGCATGAGTCTGGGAGGCTAGGACAACCACAGGCCAGGCTGAGGCAGACTCTTGAAGCTCCATGTAAGATTCTGTGGGACTCTACTACTTTAACCCTCTTTCTAGAAGTTCCTTGTCACTCCCAAGCCAATAAATACAGTCCTGTTAGAGTTCTTGAATCATCCTTTCTTTTTGTTAGGGGTGGTTCTATCCCTGAGTTGGTTTTGCATACATGAATTTGTTTACCTTCAGTGATTCATTCAATATGGAGTCTAAGTGTCATATGTTCCGTGTGATAGTAGAACCTATGATTTGGAATAGAATGCAAAGCCAGCGAGCTCGGGGATCATGACCATGCCTTGTCCATCAAGTCACTGCATCTCTCCCAGGGTCTCCCACCTGTCAGGTCCTCAGTGGACATATTGCTGAACTAGCACATTATTCACCAGTGGCACAGGTGTGATGGACACCAGAAAGGTAAAGGTGACTTGGAAACAGCTCTTGTTCTAAAGGGGCACACACTCTGCAAGATAGCTCTTTTTCCCTAAACAACAGTACACAGGAGACTTAGCAATGTGTCTAGTGTCAACAAACAGACATGCTATATGTAACTGATGGTGTCTGTGACTTTTCTGCCTCAGAGATAATAATTAGACCCATGGCAGTCAGCATTATGTCAAACTCATCTCAGCACCCCGGACAGCATCGTCCTTAGGATGTTCCCCGAGTAGGCACAGCCCAAGCCCTAGGGAACGTGACATTTGAATGGAGGCTTCTAGTCTACTCCATGTCAGAGATTCCAGGGCTCAGTGTCACAGCAGTGTTGACTGAAGACAGCAACTGGATGAGAGTCAGAGGAGAGCTGCCATGTAGTGATGTCTTACCATGCAGCAGACACATGCTAGATGCTGCTTGAACACATCATTTGATTCTGACAGTGACCCAAGCAGGGGGTAGGGGTTCTCAGGACCTTGTTGTAAAGTAGCAGCTGCTTGAGATGTTTGCAGGGTTCTACAGTTAGGTGCTGGCAGAGCCAGGATCCTTCCCCTAACAGAAGTCAGTCTGTCTACGGACCACGTAGGCTGGACCACTTGCCCTATTCACAGACCTGGGCATCTGGATAGATTGTTACACCAGAAGGGGAGTGACTACTGTTCAGTTTCCCCTTTTCACATAGGGCAACACCAAAAATCCAATAGTTGAAAGGGATTCAAACTTCTGCCATATCTTCATCTGTACACAGCAGCCGGGTAGTGCTTTTGAAAGTTCTGTTTTCTTATTTTAATTGGTACCTAGCATTTAAACATGCTTATAAGATTCCTGGGACAATTCAGACTCATACACAATGTAGGTTAAATGTGTCTTATTTTCTTATTTGACTGACATTAGCTACAGTACTCCCAGTTCTTCTAAGAGTTTTTCATTGTGCTCCAAATGTTATTTTTTTTCCTAATAAGTTAAATTCTCAGCATCCAATGTTGCTTTTTTGTTGGTGATGAGAGTATTGTGTTCTATTTACACTTGATTAAAATGCATCATCCCAAACCATGCCAAAACACCAAAGAGAAAAACGGCTTTAAGAAAGCCTTTGCCCTTCTGTGGCCTGCTCCTCCTTTTCCCACGAGCTTATGCCTGGATAGTGGTTTTCAAACCCACCATCGACAAATGCAGAAAAATGTTAAGCCCCGAGACGTTTATCATGGCTTTTTTTTTTTTTTTTTTTTTGGTTACCTGGGATGTTACGGAAGTTACTTTATTAGGATTGGAGTTTACATTGTAAATTGAATTAAGGCACAAATATATACAGTTCATTTTGTCTTTTAGCATGGTCCCACTCTTACTTTCTCTTGTGATAAAGAAAACCATTAGCTCCTGTCAGAATTGCAAGGAGGGAGATCATTTTTATTGAAATAAGAAGGAAATGATGGTGTCAGGCAAGGAGTCCGAGAGATAAAATATTACATCTAATAAACACGCTACATATGGGATTCGACAAGGGGTCCTTGAATTACGGAACAACAGCAGCTTCAGAAAAACAATAACATTAATATTGAAAAATAATGACTTGCACTTCCATCTCGAAGAAACCTGCATTTTAATAACAGGAGGGGAGACAAGAGAAAGAAGAAAGAAGCTTCATAGAATCCAGCCCACTGGAAGAATTGACAGGGTGGATGGTAGGGACCAAGACAACGAAGGATTCAGAAAGAAAAGCCTATGTTGGGAAGTGTGAGGCTTTGAATACACTGAAGAAAATATAGCACAGACAAGAGGATTCTAATGAAGATGGGTTAAAAAGAATCAAAAGAACATATGGAAAATGACTCTGGCATGAACAGGGAGCTGTGCTTGTCAGGTTTCCATTGCTGTAAGACAGTCCCCAAGGAGAGATCATTTAATGGAGAAATGATTTATTTTGGCTCATGGGTTTATAGGTTCTTGTTGTCCTTGGGCTTGGGTAGGGCAGGAATGTGAGGTACAGTAGTATGGCTCAGCTCAAGGGGAAGAGGGTGCAGAGAGAGAGAGAGAGAGAGAGAGAGAGAGAGAGAGAGAGAGAGAGAGAGAGAGAGAAGGAAGAAGGAGTCAGGGGCAGGACAAACCTGGCGAAGGCGTGCTCTTTGGTGATGGTGGTGTTCTTCCTCCAACCAGCTCACATGTACTAATAGCCACTGGGCTCTGAACTCAGGAATCAGTCACTTTGTTGAAGATGTTTAGTGCTTTAAGACCCAATGACCTCTCTGGATTGTCCAGCTGGTGAGCAAGCCTTCAACACACTTCATATCCAAGCCGTGCATGATAGATGGATGAAGATGGATGATATCTGCTTAAGGGATGATGGGAAATGGATGGGGAGTGGTTGGCATATGACTATATTTTTATATATATATTCAGACAGATAATTTTCTCCCTCATTTTGCTCCTTGGGGATATTAGGTAATATGTGAAGACTCATCTTGAGGGTGTAAGGGGAACCACTGCCATTTGTCCACCTACAGACTCCAGGATTGGCTCCTGGCCATGTCCAGGAATGTCCCTGAAGACCTGTGTTTTCACAATTGAAAGCCAAAGGTTTCTCTGACTCCCCTCTTCCCAAGTAAGCGAGTCCATATGGTCTGTCTGGCTCCACATTCAGACTCCCCTGGCTCACACCAGGCCCCCGGTCAGTCTATGTGTTGGATAGGGTCTGAGTCTTTGTGGGGTCCACCAACATTTTTCTAAAAGAAATTTCATGTTATTTTCATGACATCAACAACAGTAAGAACCAATGAGCAGTTGCAACAGGGACGAGGTCCAAGTTCATCATATCTCACAGAGCATCTGTGATGCTGCAAAGACACCTGAGAGGAAGGCATCCCAACCAAACCGAGGAAAGGGCAGTTTGGGAGAAGTTTTCAAGCTAGGAAGCAAGCTTTGGGACAGAACAGGTGTGGGGAGCTGAGGATGGTGCAGCCTTCCTGGAGGATGTGGGCTACTGGGGGTGTCCCATTTGGATTCCATTCAAATCTGTCTTGCCTGAAACTCTATTAAGTTTTAGGCTAGCCCAGGGTACTTCTACTACAGACAAGCATGGCTTGGTAGTCGCTTTAGACCTCTCTTGTGTCCGTACCAAAATGGCTGGCAAAAGCAACCTAAAGGAAGTGCTATTCTGTCTCTCAGAAAGAACAACCCACCATGGTGGGGAAGTTGTGGTTGCGGGGACAAGAAGCAACTGGTCCCAGGGCATTGCAGTCAGGAAGCAGGGAGGTGAATGCTGGCACTCAGCTCACTTTCTCCTTTTTATTCATTTGAAGACTCCAGCCCAGGGAATGGTGCCACCCACAGTTGGCATGGGTTTTCTCACCTCAGTTAACCTAATTTAGTAACTCCTACACAGACATGTCCAGAGGTTTGGCTTCTAGGTGATTCTCTGAAACTTGGAAGTTGACAGTCTTAATTACCCCAAGGTGTTTAGCAGAATTTTGGGCTTCCCCCCACTACATGCCAGTACCACTTCCCTCCCCCAACCCAACACACTTGTCATAACAACCAACCCTATCTCCAGATATTTCCACATGTCTCCTGGGGAGTAAAATTGGCCACCAGGGAATATCAGAGAGAGCCCTAGAGCTTCACTTTCAGCCCTTAAATGCTGCAGATTTCACTAAGATAGCAAACTGTTGGCCGGTAGCTATTAAATTAGTCAGAATGAAAAAAGACCCATTCCACACCGTCTCCCCTCCCCTGCCACTGGAACACAGCTGCTGTATCCGCAGCACGGGTGACCTTGGCATTTCTTGCCATTGATCACTCATTTCCAAGAAAATATAGTGGGGAAACCCCACACATGAGAGACTGGGGCCTCTGCACCCCCTTGGGTTACAATTTCCTGCCTGTCTCCTGGGCTTTAGTTCCCACAAGATGAATTCGTTTGCACTTGACAGAACTACTCAGAAGCTCCCCATTTGCTGAACACCTGCTGCCTTCATGGGGAGAGACTTGTTTGGTTTGCACAGAATTCTGTGGTGTGGGTACACTCACGCACAGCTCGCCAAGGGTGAACAAAGGTGGATTTTGATGTTAAGAAAACTTGGCTTCCAGTTGTACCCTGTCAGAGCCTGTGGAGCCAATGGGCACCGAAGCTCAGCATCATCTATCCCCAACTCCATTTGACCTCCAACCGTCTGAGACCCATCACTTGTTTCCAATTTGTGTGCATGTATTTGCCCTCCTCTCTAATTACAAGTTAAAACAAGGCTAGCAAGATGGCTCAGCAGCTAAAGGCACTTGCTGTCGAGGCCAATAGCCTGAGTTTTATCCCCAGAACCCAACTGAAGGTAGAAGGGAAGAATGAGAGAACCCACTCCACAAAGTTATCCTTTGACCTTCACACACAATCTGTGGCATGTTTGTACTCCTCCCACTGTAATAACGATCAAACATTTACAACTGAACACTGAACACACACACACACACACACACACACACACACACACACACACACACACAAATATGTAATAATAGTAATCGAAGAAAGAGAGGAACACGGGAAGGGCTGTGGGAGGGTAGTTGAAAAGTGCCAGAGGGTAAAAAGAGAGGGCAAAAGTGAAGCAATCCCATTTCAATTAAACATGAAAAAAAATTCACAAAACCTAAAGAATAAAATAAAAAGTTGATCATCGTCAAGGTCAAATGATAAGCAAATGAGTAGTATCATGGTTTTCCTTTACTTTTGTGCTTAAGGATTGCCTTGTGTTTTGTGAATTCTCACTCTCAGCTTGCCTGGATTTGGAGTTACTCAGGAGACACACCTCTGGGCATGCCTGTGAGGGTATTTCCAGAGAGGGCTGTCAGAGCAGGCAAGATGCACTTGAATGTGGGAAGCCCCACCCTGTGGGGTGGGGTCTTCAGCTTCTTCCAAACAGAATAAGCTGTCCATTTCATGATGGATTCCAGTCTATGATCAAATCCTATTTTCCAGCTGCTTGGCCTTTTTAGTTCAAACTGATACATTTCCTTCCCCCCTCACTAAAAAGTCTGCAACACATGGGGGAGCCCTGAGAAGTGCCACTTAACTTCCTGAAAGCACCTGTTGGAGAAGATGATCTTGTTGCTGATCTTTGGCTTCTGTCCTTTGCCTCCCTGGTGAGTTGGGCCAAGGCTCAGCAAGCCTAGGGCCCATGTTCCCTGGTGCTCCCTATTCCTCACTGTCAACAGTCCTAAGATGCCAGAGTGCAGCTAAGGAAGATCTCAAGAGGGCGTAAACGAGTGCCCTGTGTCTGACAAACCCCTGAGAGAAATGATTTCAAGGAAGAAAGACGTATCTTGACTCATGGTTTCTGAAATTTCAGCTTATGATTGCATGGCTTCGTCCCTTCAGCGTCCTTCCCTTTGAGCCTGTGGGGAGGAGGGCAGCGGAGACAGAGAGCATGGTTGAGGAAAGCTGCACAAGCTGGGGGAGATGCCAGCTCCACAGAGTTTCACAGGGCATCTACTCTGAAATAGTCACATGATCAATAGAGGGCTGTGATTGCTTGGATAAAGTAATCCAAGAACTTCCCCAGCCTTCTTCACTCATCAGTTTCCACAATGATCAAATTATTATTATTATTAGTAGTAGTAGTAGTAGTAGTAGTAGTAGTAGTAGCAGTAATAGGAGTATTAAAAGTAGTAGTATTTTGTGTTCATGTAAGTGTGTGTGCATACAGAAGACAACCTGTCTGTTGTTCCTTGGGTGTCATTTACCATTTTTCAAAAATGCTTAAGTTTTAGATGCATCTATGATGTATCTCGGTCACGTTTATCCCCTTCCCCAGCAGCCTTCCACTGACCCATCTTGCCAGCCCTCCCTTCCTTGTTCTTTTGTGACAGTGTCTCACCACTGATCCTGGAGCTTACTACCTCAGCTAGATTGCTGGCCAATGTGCCCCTGGGGTGCCCCTGTCTCCACACCCAGGATTGGGGTTACTGGTTGGCCCCACCACACTCAGCTTTTTAATGTGGGTGCTGGGGGTCCTCATTCACATCTTCATGCTTCTACAACAAGTACTTTACAGACAGAGTCATCTCTCCACCCCTGAGCCTCTGTGGGACTCTGCCAGCAGGTAGGATATTAACAGTTGCCATCCTCCAGTCTTGACTCTGAGCAGAAGTAAACCTCTGTCTTTGTAACTCATCCAGTAGGTAGTATTGTGTTTTCAAGCAACAGAAAATGAACTTGGACAGGAAGTGTTTAACTTTGTGACAAACTGCCAAATAATTTCCCAAAGTAATTGAACCATTTCATGGTTCCCTCAGCAGTGTCTGAGTGGGCTGGTTGTTCCAAATTTTCTATAACATTTGCTATAATCAGTCCTTTAGGTTTTAGCCACATGAATGTGATGGGGTATTTCTGGTGGTTTTGGAGGTTTTAAAAAGTTATTTTCTTAATTTATTTTGGTCATATGTGAGTGTCTTTGTTTGTGTGTCTATGTGGGGGCCTGTGTACATGAGTGTAGGCACCTGCAGAGGCCTAAGAGGGTATCAGGTCCCCTGGAGCTACAGTTCCACACAGTTGTGCACAGTCTGATGTGGGTCCTGGGAACTGAACTCAAGTTCTCTACAGGAGCAGGCCTTATTATGTGCTCTTATTGACTGCTGAGTCATTTCTCCAGCACCAAGATTTTATCTTTTATACCTGGATTTAAGCAATGTGCTTATGTGCATTTTGTGTTTGGATGTGCAGGTATATCATTTCCATCAGATTTGTATATTTTCCTTCTAGTATTTTTCTCTCTCCATGTGGTAAGCAGGTCCCCCTCACATAGCCTCAGGGGTAGCTTCCTCTTGCTAGTCACATCCTCTTCAATGGTCTGCCCCACTGAGTTGATGAGATCACTAGAGTGTGGCAGATATTATGGCCTATCACTTCTGTTTTCTGTTTGTTATTTGTCTGTCTATCAATCTGTCAATCTATCTATCAGCCTATCTATCTATCTATCTATCTATCTATCTATCTATCTATCTATCTACCTACCTACCTATCTACCTATCCATTTACCCCCTCTGTCTCTCCTTCCCTCCCTCCTTCTCTCTCTCTCTCTCTCTCTCTCTCTCTCTCTCTCTCTCTCTCTCTCTTTCTCTCTCTCTTCCCTCTGTCTCTCAGTCTCCTTCTATGTGTCCCCAAAAGAAATCAGCTGCCCAGTTGTGAGAACACTCCAGTGGCCCTGAGGAAAGCCCCAGGTTGTGAGAGAGACCCTCAGTAGAGCTTCCTGGTGCCTGGAGCCCGGCACCAGCACTGGACATCCATTAGAAGCAGCGTCATGAACAAGGTGAAGGAGCCCGCCTCTGTCCGGATGGCAGTCACTCCCAACTCTCAGGAGCTGTACATGTTGTGAGTATTGTAAGCTGTAAGGCTGACAAGTCTTGTTTGTCTGCTGCTGGAGAATGACTGTGGCCTTCCCTCCTTTCCTTCCATTCTATATCCACATGTTAGGCTTACTGGGTCAACCCACAGCTCAGGGACACATGGTTGTATCTCTACCCCAACCCTGTTTCCCTGCCCTTTATTTTGGAGACAACCTGTTGCTTAGACCTTAAGTTTGGTGATGTTTCTTCTGCACTATCTAACAGTCCATTAATCACTTTCAGTATACTTCTAAGTTTAGACTTGTGGTTTTCCTCTAGAACTCTGTTTGTTTGTTTGTTTGTTTGTTTGTTTGTTTTGTCTAGAATTCTATTCTGTGTTGATGGCTCAAGCTTCTCACCATCACTGATATATTATAGGCTTGTTACATTTTATTGCACTCCAGACATTATGAGTTCAACCTTATTGGGTCATATAATTTTTTTTTTTTGGAATTAGGTAACTGTTCTGAAGTCTTGCTCCAGAACCTGGTTATGTGACTTGAAACATCTTGAGTCTCTCTCTTGTTAGGAGCTTGCAGAGGAGTGTTTTGTCAGGTCATCTGACTGTAGAGACAGGAGGGTTCTATGCTGAAGCGTGAGGCTTTTGTGGGTGGTAGGGACTTGAGTCTCATTAGGCCGTCATCTTGGATATTTCCTCTTGTGGGTGTGGTGACTGGCCCCTGTTGACCCCTGAAGGAATTTTCAGAGTTTACCCCTCTATAGCTCTTCCTTTTCTGTTATGAACTTCAACAAACTTGACTTTCTGTCCTCCTAGATTCCTGGTCTCAGCTCAGGAAGATCCCTGGCCCCAGCATCCTCTTATGTGTTGCCTTTATACTCAAGGACCCCTGTGCTATGTTTTCTTTTCAAGTTTGTTCTGATTTGTTGACTTTAGGTCAATGTCACTAAATTTAAATTGTTGCTTCACATAATCTGATTTTTTCCCAAGTTATCTCAGGTAAAAGAATTAATGTGGTTCCTGCTACCCCAAGTTGGATGGGAAGGGACGTCTTTTGTTTTTGTTCTCAGCAGTTTCTGGCTGGGACACAGGACACAGACTGGATAGTCAGACTGGGGATTGGGACTCATCCTGAAGACCCCTGTGATTTTTCCCAGGATGGGAGGTTTTCTTGGGCCTGTAGATGTGAAACAGGCAAAAAGAAATGGAGACATTGAGCAATTGGCTCTTTCAGACATGAACAGTGAGTGGGAATGTTCTTCCCAGAGACAAGTTGTGGGTTCTACTCAGTCATTCCACCTTTTAGGGTTCACAGGAGCTCCCCAGACTCTTCCTGGCACAAACCCTTGTGGGCTCTGCTGCCCTTGGTGTCAGTGGCTTCCTTCAGGATCTTGACAAGACGATGATGCATTGCAATGTGAAAAAGCCACGCAATCTGACAAGGAAGATGGTAATGGTGAAGATTATCTCCAGTGGAAAAACCGCAGCCTTAACAATAGAAGCAATCAGTATCTTTTCTTCAAGGATTTCAGCCTGGGTCTTCCTGCTTCCAGATAGCCGTGTCCACCCTCTGCAGTGGGGTTTCTTTTATTCCATAATTCATGTTCCTCTGCAATTATTCCTTCCAAGACTTAACCTTATTTCAATTAAACACACACACACACACACCTTATTAATTGAAACACCAGATGAGAGCAATTGATAATTCGTGCAAGGAAAAGCAAACATCTCCTCTATAAATATTTCCCTCTTGGTTCTTCAGGTGATTATTAGTTAAGCTTTGGGAAACTGCTTGGTGCTCCAAACCAAACCATAATTAATAATAACCACTTGCATGCGCACAATGTTCACAACGTAGAGAGCTCTGAGAGTGTTCGTTATTTAATTTCGTCTTCTTACCCAGCCTATGAAATGGCAAGAGCAAGAATTAGTCAGTTCCTGTGTCAGCTGAAGCTGGAGAGGACGATGACACGTGCCCAGTGTCACACAGAATCTAGGGATGTAGATGCAGCCGGCTTTCTGTGCTCTGTCTGCTTAGGGCTTTTATCACACATGAAGAAAGTTTACGCTTCAGGTGGGATATGTCTGGTCATGTGATGCTAAGTGGCTGAGGTAAGTCTGGGTTTCTGGAGTCAATAGTAGAGGGGTAGGGAATGGGGGACAGTGATCATTACATGTCTTCAGGGTGGTGATCCCATGGCTCTCTCTGTGCACTTCAAGAGACAGGAGAGTGCAACCCCCCATCTCCCCAGCCAGGCAGAGTCCTGAGCGAGCTGCAGAGAGAACAAACCTCATCCTTGAAGTGAGACAACTTCAAACAAGGAAGCCAGCTGACCTGGCTCAAGTCTGTAAAGATAGTTGTATCTGAAATAGCAGAGTCATGGTTTGTTTTCCCTTCTTTCCCTCATAGCTCATCTCCAAAGGAGCCTGGGCTGCCTCTGAAGTTGGTGAGCTAGGAGGGACTTGTTTGGTTCAGATTCTGAGCCATCTGGAGCCTTGCCTCCTGCTTTCTTATGTGCTGAGCTTTGTCAGCTCTGCGTCACCAAAGCCAAGTTCATAGACTGGACCTAAATACATCTGCATTTTCTTTAGGAAGTTTCCCTGGGGCCTGTGCCAAGTCGTTTTCTCTCACGGAGGGCCTGCAGGGTGGTGACCAAGGTGTGGATTTGGAGATTGCCAAGTGGAGTCAAATTTTGAAACTGGCAGTTGCCACCTGTATGGTTTTGGAGGTACTACATAATCTTAAGCCCTGCCTTATCATTAGAACAAGTTCAGTAACCATTGAGTTTCTACTGAGAGTCCAAGGCCACGGCACAGTGCTTGATGCGCACCTGCCTCTGAGGTCACAGATCTACTGATGGAGTTGTCTCCTCCTGGAGGAGTGAAGCAGCTTTCTGGAGTCTCTTTTACAAGGACATTAATTCCATCCCTGAGGGTTCCCCATCCCAACTTAATAACCTCCAGAGTCTCACCAACTAAGGCCACAATACCTGCAGTTAAGTTACAATGTAAATTTCAGGAAGACACAGGTAGTTAAGCTAAGGCAATGAGAAATAATGTGTGCAACCCAGATAACTCCCAGGGCCTTGGATGCTACTATCTGGATGTAGAATTATATCCACACAGAAAATCCCAGCAGCCAAAATGAAAGCTGAAAGTGCTTTGGGTCTTATCTGTTCTCTTAAGGAAATTTCAAAGGTTGAAGAATACCTAATTAATACACATCCAATGCCTAAAAATCCCACTTTCCCATCACTGTCATTTAAAAATTCCTCAGGAGTGAATTCTCAAACTTTTCAGCCTCCTCCTTGCAATTCAAAGCATAGCCCACAGAACTTACCCTCTCTTCTTCTTCTGCGATCCCTTTCTCAGCTCTCTATTAAATGGATTCTATAGTTTCTTTTAATTTTTCCTGGGTCCCCCCTCCATCCAGCTAATTAAAAAACCTTTTCAGCAGAGTTTAAGTAACAAGACTGTGATGGCTCAAACTTCAACACTGGAGCATACACATTTAACTACAGCCCCCTGACATGTGCTTGGTATGGTGTCTCACATGCAGTTAGAATCCGTTTAGTACTGTCCATAGCCATATTGGACTTGGACGGGTAGCTTCCAGGAGTTCAGGACCAAGGCTAGTGTGTATTTAAGCCTGAAAACTTAGAATCATCATCTCATGAACAAACACCATCCACACAGGACAAACCAGTCTCATTTGGCAGTGAGGTGGTACTGTTTCCCTGTGCCCAGTAGACTCTCAGTTTTAACATGGAGAAGATAAATTCATTACCTCTGAGGGACAAAGGCCAATGGCTGGGACCTGCATGAAAGCTTATAACCAAAGCAATCATAATAATCCTTCCATTCACTCTTCCCTGACTGAGTGAACATGCTTCAGCTGCCTGAGTGTGAACATGCCCACAGCCTCATGTTTCTCCAGAGAGTTGTAGTGGCCAGTCGTTCTGTCTTACCCTGTGACATCCAGGGAATAGTGGATGTCTGGAGCCAGCTCAAGCTTCAGGGCTACCCAGGGCAGCAGGCAAATCTCTATTTTCACCCCAGCAGTATCTTGCCAGACAGTCTGAGTTGGTTAGTTTTGTGTCAACTTGATACAAGTAGGAGTCCTTTGGCAAGAGGGAACCTCAATTGAGACAAATGCCTCCGCCAGGCTGACCTGTGGACACGCTGGTAGGATATTTTCTCGATTCATGATTGATATGGGAGGGCCCCAATCCAGTGTGGCCAGTGTCATCCCTGAGCAGGTGGTCCTGAGTTTGTAGTAGAAAGTAGGCTGAGCAAGCCAGTTAGCAGTGTTTCTCCGTGACCTGTGCTTTAGTTCCTGCCCTGACTTCTATCAGTGATGGAGCTTGCTGAAATAAGCCCTTCCCTCCATAAGTTGCTTTTGGTGCTTTTTCACAGCTGTGGAATCCCTAACTAAGATGCATTCCTTTCAACCAAGGCTCTCTGTCAATTATTGCCAAAAATGGGGGGAAAATCTTTACTCAGATTCTGCAATGCAGGTCTTTGACTCAGATCCCAGTGTGACAGTGCAGCTCAAGGTGTGGTAGGCAGGGAAGTTAGAGGACTGTCTCCAGACCTCTGGAGACATCACTGCTGTAGCCCACTTGGAAAGACACATTGGTGGGATGGTAGGAGAAGGCTGACATAAGTGGGCTGGCTACTTGTCAAGCTCATGCTTAATAGCTATTCAAGAAATAATGATCTACATCACTCCTTTCTCAATACAGGTAACTAGGCTAGAGCAGTTAAGGGTACTACAGTGAGAGAGGGGGAGGGCCATTCCAGAATATGAGCAACTACCTCTGGCCAGAGGCTAAGGAGTCTGGTGGATGCCAATGGGACACTCAGGTCCCTTTGGGCCCCTGGGCTGTGCTCCCTGCACACAGGAGAGGATCCAGCAATGTCAGACACTAGGTGGATGACCCAGGAAGTGCTTTGTGCAGGTAATTTTGGAGGTGTGGGAGGATGGATGGGTGAAGGGAGACAGTTTGTGTGGTGACAGCCATTGTCTGGCAGGTAGGCATTTTAACAGCCAAGACAAGACAGGCTGAAGAGACAGAGAAAGTCACTTACCAGGCTGAGTTCTTAGAGCTGGGGGACACATTGAAGACATTATTAAGAGAACGCTTGTTGCATGAAGTGACCCATTTAGGGGAGCAAAGAACCAGTGTTGCCATGTGTGATGACACTCAGCCATCTCACAGTGACAAAATATTAAGCCAGAACAAGGATAATGCCATTAACTCTATAAGTAAAAAGACAATTCTGATAAATGGGGTCACCCAAGCAAAGAACACATTACCCTCTTATTGGAAACCCCCGTGTAATCTGAGACATTGCCACTGTATTTAAGTGGGTGCTTTATCGCAGAGTCAGTGGAAGGTCAACATTTATTAACGACACCACAATAATGGCCAACAAGTGTGAGGAGCGAGGCTGCAACGGAAGGAAACAATTTCAGCCAGGAAACAGGCTCTCATCTCCATCCCTCGCAGGGTTATTACAGCAACAAGGAAATGAAAACACTTCTATTTCTCAAATTTATGAAAAGAACTTAACTACCACTTACTGTAGGTAGAACAGAACCTGAGAGTCAACATGGGCCCTTTCTTCCCCGCACTTAAAGACAACTGTCAAGCATGGGAACAACGGAGAGTCTGCTGCTGTCTTTATACAGAACATGGAATGCTTTGGGGGAAAGTTATTACTGAATATAGAAATGGGATTAGATTCATATTCATGACATTGGTGTGTGTGTGTGTGTGTGTGTGTGTGTGTGTGTGTGTGTGTGTGTGTATGCATGTCTGTGTGTGTGTATGCATATGTGTAGATTCCCAGGTGATGGATGTGCTCAGACAAGCTGCTGAATCATGGGCATGGTAGGAGAGACTGTGTCCTCTGAAGCCACACAGACCTGTGTTCACATCCCACATGATCTATGTTTAGACACTGTGTGGCCTTGGAAAAGATACTTGACCAGTATTGGCCTCAGTTTCCCCATGACATTCACCCTGTGCCATCATTGTGAAGCTTAGCAGACATGGAATGCCTAGAACTAATGGACTTAAAGTATCTAATAGTATTTGCCATTATTTCATGGGACAGCCTTAGATTAACTAATAAAATAATGGGCCCCTGGCTTCAATGTATGGGTATGGTCTGAGTTTTTGTTGCCACCTTGACACAACCTAGAGTGAGCTGAGAGGGAAGTCTTGATTGAGGAATTGCCTAGATGAGATTGGCCTGTGGATATGTCTTTGAGGAACTGCCTTGGGTTTTCCTACCTTGGATAGTAGGGTCTCACCCACTGTGGGTGGCACCATCCCTATGTAGGTGGCCACAAGCTACATAAGAAAGCAAACTAAGCAAGAGTTCCTGCCCTGATTTGCCTCAGTGTCTGACTGACTCTAACCAGGAACTGCAGTAAATCATTTTCTTCTTACGTTGTTCTTGGTCATGGTCAATTTCACAGCAACATAAAGGGAGCTAGAACAGGGATCTAGAAAGAATTTATTAAACACAGCATGCAACCTGGAAGCAGTGGCTATCAAAGTGGGGTGTGGGCCTAAGGCAGCATGCTCCCTCTGAGCCTGCAATGCCAAGAACTGGTAATAACAGCTAAGAGGTTCAGAGAGGCCAAGTGACTTGTCTGAGGTCACCAACTCTTACAGCCCTGTTAAAAGTAAGACTTAGGATTCATCTCTTAGTCTCTGGAGCAAATTCTTCTTCAGAGTGGGCGTCATTAAACAGCCCTGGGAGCTGAGTGGAGTTCAGAGGGTGGAAGGGGGAAGCCTGGCAGATGACTAGGCAACAGCACCTCTCTCTGCTCTGACAGCTCACATGGATGTAGCAAAGTCAGCCGTCAGTCAGTCAGAGGGTAACAGTATAGGTTTCCAGCACTCAGCTTTCTGGAAAGCACCGTGTGGGCTGCAGAAGTTTCCAGGATGCCTTAAGGGGTTCATAGTTTAGCCAGACACAGGAAATAAATAATTCAAGTGCCCATTCACAGAGACAATAGAGTAGGTCACTTCAGTAAGGCAGGAGATAAGGTGTCAAGGGTATCTATCACCTGCTGGTCACGTGGTGGCAATTTCCAAGGCACTTCAGGCCCATGGACATGTTTTCTTTGGCTTTTTATAAATAATTAAAATGTAAAAGCAAAGAACATGAAACATTTGGCTTAGTTGCCAAGATTCCAAACTCAGATTTTACATGAAGGCCTTTATTTCCTGATGTGTAGGAAGACACCTTCAAGACAAGCACTCATTGGGTTTCAAAACTACAAGGGCCTATAGATGAGGCTAACCCTATGTTTGCCTCAGCTTTTATTCTCTCTAGTCTCTCCTCCTTGGAGGCCCCTTTTAATATCAACCATCATCCTAAGATAAATGAGAAATAGATCATATGTCAGGAAAGTATGTCCAGGACTACAAGAGAATGTGTTATAATATAAAAAAACAAGATCATTCTCACATGAATGTAACATACAGTATAAGTTTTCATTATGAAGCAGGGCAGTCTAACATCTGTAACAGGAATAAGAGGAAGGTACATACTTATGGTGCTACAGAATGGTGGAAAGGTCCATGCTGGCCATCAGGTCACTGGCTGCTGCATCCCTTTCCTGTGTCTTGAATGGGATCATAGGCTTGAATGTGAATCTTGACTTCACCTCAATCATGTTATATGGCACAGATCTTCCTAAGCCTGGCTTGTCATTTGCAAAGCCAGGCTGGTGGCATTGATATCCCAAGATTTGGTACAGGATTCCATGAGGAACATCCAGGAAAGTGTGGGTGGTTGATAATCACGCCATGTTAGTTGGATATGGACATAAAGGGGTGGGGTGTCAGTTACTCACCACATTGCCGTGACAAACTGCCCCTGTCAAATGATCTTAAAGAAGAAGGAGTTTTTATCTTGGTTCACAAGTGCTCAAGGTTGAAGGATATAGTCCACCATGCTGGGGAGCAGGAGGGCATCGCTGTAGGAGCTTGAGGCAGCTGGTTGCATTGTAACCACAGCCAGGAAGCAGAGATCAGCACAATGCTCGGCTCACCTTATCCTTTTGATTCAGCCCAGAATCACAGACCATAGAATGGGGCTGCCACAGTTAAGGTGGGTCTTCCTCAATTCATTTAGTATATAAAAATCCCTCACAGAAACACCCAGAGATCTGTCTCCAAGGTGATTCTAAATTCTGACAAGCTGGCAATCAACATTAATTGTCCCAGGCAGGGAAAGGATGTGGAAGACTGTAGATATCACTGGGAACACTGTGACTTTTCTCAGAGGAAGAGGCAGAAGGGAACAGGCGTAGGCAGGGTAAGTACACAATGAGCTCCATGTCACCTGGCAGGTGAGACATGGGAACACATATGCAGTGAATGCCTGCCTGTCCTTTCTTCTATTCCTGCCCACTCTGCCCTTGATTCTGCTAGATTGAGACCCATATTGGTGAGCACCACCCCCCTGGTATGGTGGGGGTGATCCCAGCCTGAGGTGGCTCAGGTTCTTCCCCCTGCTATCAGATTTTCATTCAAAGTTGTTCCTTAGTGGCCCTGGGCCTTCAATCAGTGAGGTCCTGGCAGCACACAGACCCCCAAAGACACACAACCTAAGTTTCAATGATAAAATAAATATAACATTGCAAGAACTACAACAGAAATGGGGGAGCATACTTCTGAAGAACACCACGGGAGCATCCATACCAGATGACCACTGAGTCTACCTGGAGCCACCATGTCACACTGATCTGCTGCCCAGGATGCTTCCCTTAGCTCACTTCTACCTGCAGTCCCCTTCTGAAACATAAAATTCCAGACAATGACAACCTTATTCCACATGTAGGTGAAATGAGAACATCCTAGAAGAGGCAGAGTAAGGACCAAAGGCAGGTGAGCATCATTTTGGACCTTCACCCCACCCACCTTGTCTTCTGATGGATGGAAGCAGCCATCATTTCAACTGGCAGAACAATGTGGTGGTGTAAGTACTGAGCTGGGCTAGCAAGACAGACACAGAGGGTCTGTGTCTGGTAACTTGAGTTTCAATAAAGAAAGCCACATAAGGTGTTAGCACAACCTGAGTAGCCAGATGGAAGGTGTGGAGAGGAAGTTGAAGGTGACCCTACATGCTCAGGACCCCAGAGACAGGCCAGTTGGAGATCTGTGAAGTAGGGAACAGGAATGGCCATCTACAATTGCAGTACACAGACTGTAATCAGAAGGCCACTAGCAATGAGACTCTCACTGTGTCCTAGGACAGCGGAGGACATGGACCTGTTGTGACTTAAACATAGAAGAGTGATCTTATGTGATTTCAGGTGCCACTGTGTGAAGTGTTCTAGAGAGATATGAAGAGGTATCTATGGACTCCAGATAAGTCTTCAATAACAGAGCAAATAAATGATCCACTCAAGTCCAGCTTTGTGAACAGGGAGCATATTGGGGTGACTCAGAGCATCAATGACTCAAGGACAGCTGCATCACTGAGAAGCACCCCCTGACATGGATGGTGACTCATGAAAGCATCATATCTGGAGGTCCCTGCAGGACTTGTAAACAGCTTGGGTGAGCAGAGTCTCTCCTCTGCCCAGCAACTGATACTGGTCTTACAGTTCTCAGTCTCCTGAGCTTCCATCCTTCCTCCCAAAGGACTTGTTTCCAATTGGAAGAGCTACCTCCACCACAGGTGAGTGTAAGCACCCAACTGCCAGGTGGCAGGGTGGGCTGTCTCTTTGGAAGAGGAAGAAGCTGGTCCTTACATGTCACTTTTTGTTTGGACCTCTTCGGTGTCCTTTGAGCATTGGATATGACACTCATGCAGAAATAATGCCTTTCACACAGCCTTGGCTTTTATGAGGGTGTGGCAGCTGTTGCTTCAGTGAAGACTTATTGAGGAGTGTCTGAGGCTTTCTCTGTGGAAAATACGGTATCAGTTACGTGTAATGGTGTGGATATGGTGAGTAGAATAGGATATTACCTAAAGAAGTGAGCCAAGGAGTATAGACGAATTTCTAAATGGTCTTACTAAATTTAAAATAAAAACAAAACCATAGAGCCAGATATAGGGGTGAAAACCTGACAGTTCAGGAAAATAGGGAAAGCCACAGCTAACCTTATCTCACCAACTCCACAGCTTCCAAATGTGAGATACTTCCTGTCTACTCATGCATATATGCCTTCCTGTTCTGCCATCTGATTTGCTGTCTCTGTCCAGTTACATCACTTCCTCTTCCTGCCCAGCTCTGTTACTTCCTGTCTGTCTGTACAGACCTCCAGACCTTCATGGTTAACTAGTGTTGGAATTTAAGGTGTGTGCCACCACACCCGGCTCTATTTCCAATATGGCCTTGAGCTCACAGAGATCCAGACAGACCCCTGCCTGCCAAGTGATGGGATTAAAGGTGTGTGCTAATATTGCCTGACTTCTTTGTTTACTTATAATGGCTGGCCTTTTCCTCTAATCTCCAGGCAAGCTTTATTTATTACAGCACAAATAAAATATCACCACAGGGGAGCCTTACTTGGTAGACAGGTGCAAGGTAGGTCCTATGGGTGTGCAAGGTAGGTCCTATGGGTGCACCACCAGGATGAAGGACCCCTAAGGGTAGAAGCATGATGTTCACTAGGTATGGGTTCATTGAATGAATGAATACATGCATTCATGCATGAATGAATGAATGAATGACTTTTACCTCAGTGATATAGAGAAATTGGGCATTGTAGAGATAAAATTTAAAACAAATGTTTCTAAAATTAACATGAAAATAATTTTCACATGTTCAATATTAACATGATATATGAGTGGCTGGACAGATGCCTCAGTGGTTATCAGTATTTGGTGCTCTTGAAGAGGACCAGGATTTTGTTCTCAGTACCCACATAGGCGAACAGTCAGCCTTAAACTAAGTTCCAGGGGCTCCTGACACTTTTTTTTTCCTGGCTTTGTAGGCACCAGGCATATATGCAGTACGTATATACAGCACACAGACAAAATAAGCATGCACATAACATATATACAGAGAAATGCAGCTGTAGCTACAGATACACGTAAAGGATATTAAGAAGGTATGGGCAGGGCCTGCCTTATTTTACCACTCTTTTGAGAGGCAGCTCCCTTCCCACTCCAGGGCCCCTATTTAATATTTCTCTGTGTTCAGATGTGTGTAGCTTGGACTTCTGGAAGATATCTGTACTTAAAGTTGTGTCTCAGCGAGCTCCCAAGGAGCTGGGGAAACCGAGACTCTGACAATCCATGCTGGAGTCAGGGGTCACTCAGAGTCAAAGTTTGAACCCAGCTATAGTAACCCCAGTCTCTCATACTTTCAGTCACCCCGAGGTACCCCTGCTGGGTGTTCACCTTTGAATGAACCACACTTGAGAGGGACCATGAGAGGAACCTCCCTGCCACCCAGTCCAGGGGCCACTAACGGTAGCTTTTTGTGCTTACATTCCAATGGGTTAAAACGAAAATCAGCCTGGAACATCAGCTCTTCTATTGCTTTGGCCACATTTCAGACACTCTGTTGCCACATGTGGCTGCCAGATCCAGTGATGCACATATAGACCACTTCTGTCACCATCCAAAGTTCAGTGGGACAGTGAGACAGGAAGATTGCAAGACTCGGCACCCAAAAGGGGGGTCTTAATATTACATATGGCTGTGTGTATTTAATGTCAGAGGTCAGCCTCAGAGCCATCCCTCAGGCACTGTCCACCTGTTTATTAATACAAGGTCTCTCTTGATTCTGTAACTTCCTTGTTGGGCCAAGCTGAATGGCAGCTGGCTTCAGAAATATTTCTGCCTCCATAGCAATGGAACCACAAGTACTTGCTGCCATATACTGCTTTTCCCCAGGGGTCCTGGGGATCCAATTCAATTTCTCATGGTTATGACGATGGAGGTTTCTTGGCTGTTTTTGAGGGGTCTTACTCACTCAGCTTTCTCTCCAGACCTCACAAACATCCTGCTTTTATATGGATGACGGACTAAGAGGGGTCATTGTGATGCTCCAAAAACTCTAGACACTAGCTTTTCTTTTCTTTGTTTGTTTATTTGGAGTCATGGTCTCTCCATGCTGTCCTGGAGCTCCATAGACAAATCAGGCTGATTTCAAACTCATAGAAATCTGAACTGTGATCCTAATTAGTCTTATCAATAAAAACCAGGAGTCAGTTATCAGGGTAAAAGCTGAAAGATCAGAGAAGCAGAGGAGTGGCTACCAGAGACTTCTTACCTCTATGAATCCTCAGACCAAAAAGGGCCAAGATCTTGTCTCTGCCTTGCCTTGTCACTTTCTGTCTCCACCTTGGCTTGTTACTTCCTGTCTCCTCTTTGTACAGACCTCCAGACCTCTATGGTTAACTAGTGGTTAGCTCCGCCCTCTGATCTCCAGTCAAGCTTTATTTGTCAAAACACAAACAAAATATCACAGAACGGAAATCCTCTTGCCTCTGCCTCCTGAGTCCTGGAATTTAAGATGTACCCCCCTTCCCAATCCTGTCATGAGATCAGCTTTTCTGTGAGTTGTGTGGACCCCAAACTTTTACAATATCAAACCAGAGCAGACAGTGCAGAACGCCTGGGGTACTTTCAGTCCACAGAGTTGCTTCAGTTGCCACTGGATGTCCCTTCATTGACCTTTGCTTGGTAAATTCTAAGAAACTCACTGTTGTCGAACTGTCTAGGATCTTTGTGATTTCTTCTCATAACTCCCAGGTCTTTTTAGGAAGACCTCTTACTTGAGGTCCTTTGAGTAACTTACATGTTTTTCTGTTTTGACAGTACAACAGATCCTGTTTCTTTATTCTCCTTGGCTACTGGGAAGCTCAGTGCTAAATTTTTAAATCAACTTGGACAGATGTGGAAGACTGACCTTCTATTGTCCATTCCTATGGGCTAAGTGTTCCCTGTGTATATTTATTAACTGCCTCTTTTCACTTCAAGCTTCAAACCTATTCTTAATTGCAAAATTTATCACACAATCTCTCTCTCTCTCTCTCTCTCTCTCTCTCTCTCTCTCTCCTCTTTCTTTCCCTCCTTCTTATCCATTCCTCCCTCTTTCTATACAGGAGGCAATACATACAAATAAAGCAAAAGATTTAAGTGTAGTATGGATGATGGCTCAGCTTTACCTCACAGTCTGGGATGTAACATAAAATTCAGGACATACTTCAGAATCACATGGCCTCTGCCCCCAGGATTCGTCCTGACACATGCCAGATTCTCACCAGGAAAGAGAGGATGGAAGGCTTGTCCAGGCAGAGCCAGGCTATAAGCTGGGATGGCCCCACCTGTCCCTCTCTTGATGGTAATCAAGAACACCTAAGCTGAGTCACTTGAACCTTTGGCCTCTATCTCTGCTGGGAGTGGCTTTCCCAGAACACAGATGTCCCACTGGGCTGACCTCATGGTCAGAACATGGTGTCATCTCTGCCTCTGCCTTCCCCTTCTCCGAGCTGACTCACTCCTTGTCTGAATTACCCCACCTCTGAGAAGAGGTTGCTGTAAGGACTTGGTCAGTAGTGTGGGGATGGCTGGATGGTGTGTCCTAGCCATATGTAGAGCCAGGCAGCCCTGAGCTTCTGGGAAAGCACTCTCCCCAACCAAATGGAGATGCTGAGTTATAGAGTTGTATCTGAATGTGCTTCCATCATGGATTTCATTAGCACTTGATTTGATTTTTACCTGACGCCTCACCTATTACAATGAAACATAAAAAGAGAATTTGCAGCTGCCTGCTTATCAGAAAAAGATCAACTGCTTCTGTAATTAATATGGAAGATAACAATTTAAAATAATGAAACACCCATAACATGCTTAGGGGAAGCAGCTTGTTGCTATAATTAGAACGAGAATCAAATTGTTCTGATGGCAAACACATCATTTATTGAACTGAAGCTACTCTGTGAGTGGAAGTACATAGCATAGTAGTAAAATGATGAGAAACTGACAATTCATTAAATTCTGGGCTTGAGAAAGATCTTTGAGTCATCTAGGAGTGGGGATGGCCAGAACCGGACACCCTGGCACCAGTGTGTAAATGTCACTAAAGGTGGGTTGCATGCTTTGATAACCGACCCTGAGGCCCATGAAGTTATTCTTAAGGATGTGTTTGTTCCGACTTCCCTGACAATGTTAAGAAGAATAGAACTGCATGGACATACACATGCATTCTCTCTCTCTCTCTCTCTCTCTCTCTCTCTCTCTCTCTCTCTCTCTCACACACACACACACACACACACACACACACACACACACACTGCAAGACATCACATAGAACAATCTAGAATGTTCACAGGCAATTGCTTTTTTTCTCTTCAAACAAACATATCCAATGGGTGAGATCAAGGATCTTATAAGGTCTTGATCTCTTATAAGCATCATGAGTAGCTGTTATTTTGTAATTAGGAAGTCCTTTTCTTTTCCTATGACTCTCCCATTATGGGAAGGTTTGAGTCCAAATCGCATGGGTGACCTTCCCTAGCCTAGCATGTCACTCTCTTCTTACAGCATCTTCTTGCACCAGCTCCCTGGGCTCAGCCTTGGGGACAGTGATGGACTGGATTTAAGAACCTCTGCTCCTGCTGATCTCATGGCCAGTGGTGTCCTGCCCTTGTTCCTTGCTTGGGAGGCTCCTATGCTTCTATTAAGACCTGAGGCAGATGTCACCTCCTCTTAGCAGCTTTTTCTTGCTCATATTCTACTCTGAGAACAAAATCAGCTTCCTTTTCCTCTAAGACCTCATGACACTCATGACATTTCCCAGAAATATATGTCAGTACCTCAGGTTTGTTATATATTCACTTCATCCACATAGCCACCCTCAGTGTGTGTGTGTGTGTGTGTGTGTGTGTGTGTGTGTGTGTGTGTGTGTGTGTCTGGCACACAGTAGGTATAAATGTTTACCAAAATGGTGTTAGATTAATTTGGGTGAACAAGGACACATTTTGGGTTCATTAGACATGTTAAGATATTTTTAAAGTTTTGTGGTCTGAGTAAAATTTGAAATGCATTTTGCCAAGTGTGTTTTTCCCTATTTTGTAAAGCCCATATGTCAATTAAGCAGTAGAAGCCATATGGTTCTGATTTCTTCACTCGTGGTTCAGTGTTTCATTTGCTAGGCTATCTGATGTTCAAGATGCTGCCTGAACTGTGTGTTAATCCCTTTTTGGAATATGTTTTCCTTTGAACCAAGGAGCTCAACTTTCCCAAAAATAGAATCTTAACTCTCCACAGCACAGAGGATATTTTCAGTCCTCAACGTGTGAGGTTTGGGAGACGGAGTTTCAGATGAAAACACTCTCTCTGCCTTTTCTTGCAAAGGAAGAGGTGGTCGTCCTTGGATGGGTCTCTTGGTCAAAGTGGATAAGAGCAGGTGGAGGTTCCAGTGAGGTCTAAAAGTCACCCACGGGCACCAGGGGGACTGAGGAGATGAATCAGTGACTTGAGAGTCTCAGAAGTGAATGAACGACATCCAGAGTGGGTGATGTCGTCACACCAAGACTAAAATTAGCAACATGCATCTCTTTCAGATCGCCCTTGACTTTGTGCCTTAATATCAGAGCAGCTCTCACTCACTCCTGTCTCAGTGTGGTACCCTCATTAAAAGGCATGGCTAAGAAGGCCTGTGTCCCAATTTCTATGAAGAATTAAAGAAGAACTGTTTGCACAACGTTTGCCAAACTTAATCCTTCATCTAGTGACATTGTGATCTTGTCTTTTACTAGTAGGTTTTCCCAATGGATGTTCCCTTATTTGATAAAGTACTTAAACAAATATATGTTCAAGGAACTGTGCCACTGTGCCTCACTATACAGGGACTCCTTACTATAGAAAGAAAGATACTAAATGTTTTGTTTAATATCCATGTACATGCCACCTACAGCTATCTCTATCCCTACCAGAAGTGTCCCTTCTCAGGGCAGCATCCATGGAATCCACTTGAAGGGACCATTGCTGCTGTGGCTGAGATGATGGCTGATGCTTAGGCTGTCAGAGACTGCGCTCACACCTCAGCAAGACTCCTTAACACATAAGCCATGGCCGAACTTTCTTGAACAACAATGTCCTTACCTGAACAGCGGGAAATGAGCGGCTCAGATGTGAAGCAGTGGTTTCCCATCATTTGTGTTTTTCATCTCTATCTCTGTGACAGGTCAACACCGGAAAGAGAAGTAGTGTTGGTCCTGACAACATGACTCATGTACTCTACCACCATTGGGAGATTCTTCATGTATCGACTAGCTAGAAGATGGTGGTGTCTCACAGTTAGCCTGTAATCAGGACACCTGCCTTAGGAAATGAAGAAATCAGGACTTCAGGAAGTGACTTGCTGTTCCAGGACATCAGTGCTCACAAATGGCTTAACTAGTTCTAGAAGGAGCCAGAACCTTCTAGAAATGGCTGTTTACAGTTGTTTGGTTTTCTATCACTGAAACAAGTACAAATATGACACAGTGCAGCTCAGTGAGGCTTAGCGGGATGTGAAGTTGTGTCAAAGAAGTTTGATATGTAAAAATCCACAAAAGGCTATTTGAATGAATTGCTGAAGGGACACAGGCATGGAGCCCTGGATTCAGCGAGTTTTAAACTTGGGAAATGAAGTAAATATTCTGCAGAACTAGAAGGTGCCCAACACTCATATCTGGGTAATTCAGAAATAACTCAACCCGATGTATCATGACAGAGTTCACAGGCTAATAGGGAGATCAGCTGATCGAAGCTTATGACCCATGGCCCCGCACCCATAAACACGAATGCTCACAATGAAGCCATATGCAATTTATCCTGGGAGCACAGAGGAGGCAAAAATGATCTGCCTCAGAAACTATGAACACAAGGCTCAGTGGGTAAGGTGTCTGCTGTGCAAACACAAGGACCTAAATCAGAGTCCCAGCATCCACACAAAACAACCCAGTATTCAGTGTATACCTATGACCCCAGTGCTGGGTTGGTTGACATAGGAATATCCCTGAGATTGGCTGGACAGCTAGTCTGGCCTTATCAGTGACCTTTAGTTTCACTGAGAGACTCTGTATCAGCAAATATGGTGGAGACTGACTTGGGAAAGATACTACATGTTGACCTCTGACCTCTGTGAATGCACATAAACATGCACAGTGTACCTGCAGTCGCACACACACCAAATGCTCTGGGTTGGGGATATAGCTCAGCATATGATGGACCTACCATGAACATATGGCCCTGCGTTCCCTCCCAGCACTGATCATAAATACAAAAGCACATATATAAGTGGAATAGAATACGATGCTTTATGGATGCAGCTCATGGAATTAAAGCATCACGGTCTTTTGTTTCCATAGTAAAAGGTGATTCATTTGTTTTAAGAAACATCATTTCCCCCTGGTCATAATAGCTTGGCTATCAAAATCTCCTTGAGTAGGCTTCTCCAATGCCCACAGTTCTAACTATCTTGAAGTACAACCTGCCCTGAAAGAATCCATGCTGGAAGTGTGAAGAGGCACCCAGCATTCCCTGCAGACACTGGAAACACTCAGCAATCAGAGCCACTGTGAAACCAAATCTTAAACTTGGCAATAGGAAGCAGAGGAATTCATTTTTAGATTTTAAAAATAAAAATGTCCATCTTCAAGTCAACACATTTCCTTAGTTTGGCATCTTGAGCCATCTTCAGAAAGAGAGAGAGAGAGAGAGAGAGAGAGAGAGAGAGAGAGAGAGAGAGAGAGATATTTCCAGCTTACCTTTATATTTAGAGAAAAAAAACTTTGTGAAATTTTCCACATTACCAAATCCTTGTGTGAGTCACTTTGGACTTCACCCTGATTCAGGCATCTGCAGACTCACAGACCTGCCCGGCCTGGAGGTCAGTCTGCCAAGGCCCAGTCAGAGAGTGGGGAAGATAAGGAATAGGCCATGCAGGAGGATGCTGAGTGCGTCTTGTGAAAGTGCCACTCTCTAAGGACAGACCTGGGGACAGGGAGCCCACCTCTGGGCTGACGTCACAGCCCCATGTGATAGGAAAGAGCCACTTTCAATGCAGCCGGAGCTTCTCACTAGCACCAGGGCTTGGTGTTGGCATCTGATTTCTGCAGCAGTTGTCTTAGAGATTTTATTCCCTGGGCCCTGGAGATTGTCTCCCCTTCCATCGCCGAGCACTGAATGATGAGCAGGAACCATGGAGGGAGTCAAAAGCCTCGCAGCTCAGTGCCCACCATCTGTAAGGCTCCATGAGAAATGTACCTTTTCCCAGTATCCCTGAAGAGGTGCTTGCATGGCATTAGAGTGCTTAACATTTGTCTGGTGAGCTGGGAAGATTCAGAGGAAAATGCCTGTTCGTGATGACTGTGTGTGATAGCAGCTGTCCATCTCTGCCCATCTACACACACACACACACACACACACACACACACACACACACGTGCGCGCGCAAGCCAAATATAAAAACAAAAAACATTGAAACACTTTGTTGTTGAACCCATTTTAAAGATGGAAATAACTGAGGCTCAAAGACGAAGCTCACCTTTCCGGAAACACATCAGCATTTAAAATTGAAGCGGGATGTGCTGACTATTGGCGAAATTATTAAGGCTACTCCATGTAGTTAAAAGGGAGGTTTATTTTGTGGGGTAACTTACAAGTGAAGGGATAGGTAACAGGGTCTGGGGAAGGTATGGCGCACTCCGGCCGTGTTCTCTGGAGAACTCAATTCAGTCTACCTCCAGCATCTAGGGACCAGGAACCAAGAAAGCTAGCACATCCAGATCTCGGGTCTTTAGCATCCTCTCTCAGCTGCACCTTGTAGGTATGATGATTACCGAAGCCTCAATGGGGGTTGGAACTTCCAGGTCAAAGCTGGAATGGCTACCCACTACAGCAGACATCTGAGGTCAGCTTGCCCACCAGCTGATGCTGCATTACCTAGGAATTACTTCCCATCCCTTTTGTTGTTTGTAGGATTTTAGATTGAAATCTCAGTCATTCAATCTGTAGCTCTGACTCAAAGGCCTTTTATCTCATTGTTGTTGTTGTTGAATTATTACATTTAACTGGTACTGATGACCATTTGTGGAAGGAAGCTCATATAGCAATCCTGACAGCAGCATGAGTATCAAGACTTTAAAAACAACTTGCTTTTTATTTATTCTTTGTGTCTTTCACAGAATGCATCTCTATCCCATTCATTTCCCCGTCCCTTCATATCCACCCTCTGCCCTTGAACCTTCCCACCAAAATAAAATCAAATAAAATTTACGAGAAGAAAAAAAGAGGGGAAAAAAGAAGGACATATATATCTTGTCATACAAGCTATAGCAGGACACAGTGAGTCACACAGTAAACGCTTCCATCCATGTATCTTTACTTGCAAGTGTTCATTGCAAAGAATTGTTGGTCTAGTCCAAGGCCTCTGGTTTCTGCTACACTATCGATGCTGGACCTCACTGGGACTCCTCTTGGGTATTCTGCTGTTGCCCTGTGTCTAGGAGATCCTGCACCTTTGGGTCTGCAGGACTGGCTCCTTCACATGCTCCAGCAGATCACAGATAGTGTGGATGCTGGGGTGGGTCAACCCATAACCCTGGTTCTAGATCTGGGTAGTTGCAGGGATGATCAGTCCTCCCTTCTCCCTTGTCCTCACTACTAGGCTGAGCTCTCCTGCATTGCTCTGGCTAGTTCACTCCTTGTAGCATTGAGCAAGGGGTGGGGCCAGTTCTCCTACTTTCAGGTCCTCAGGGTCAGATCTCCCACACCCACATCTTCAGAGCTAGCTCTACTGTGTTGCCCAGGTGTGGTGTATGGGCCACTCTCCTGAGTCTCTTGAGTACTGCAGTTGGTGAGGGGCAGGAACAGTTCTCCTGCTGTCTTGATCTCAAGGCCAGCTCTCCCACCTACCTCAGACATTGATGAGGGGGTGCATTCCTCCCCCACCCATGCCACCAAGTAACAGATGAATAATGGGGACAGCTCTCTCATGCTCATAACTTCAGGGCTGGCTCACCCACACCTCTGCCAATGAGATAGGCTCTATCATGCTGCCCAATTGAGGTGCAGGGCCTGCTCTGGCGAGTTTTGCAACTGATGGCGGGCTGGGGCAGCTCACCCACTCTTGTGGCCTCAGGACCAGCTCTACCACCTGCCTCAGGCATTGATGGGCAGGAAAGGTATAGGGCATCTCTCCCCCACCCATGCTGCTTTATGACAGATGATTAATGGGGACAGCTCTCCCATGCTCATAACTTCAGGGCTGACTCACCCACACTTCCACCAATGGGGAGTGGGGTGGGCTCTATTGAGCTGCACAGTTGAGGTGCAGGGCCTGAAGTAGCAAGCCTTTTAAACCACATATCCAACCACCCTCTCATCATGACTGTGAGTATTTAGCGAGGAACACAGAAGCATCTTTCTGTTCTGCCTCATTTCAAAATCTTGGTGCCCTGGCTTGTTTTCCATTGCCGTGATAAACACAGTAGCCAAAAGCAACTTGGAGAAGAAAGGGTTTATGTCATGCTACAGTCTGTAGTCTACCATGGAAGGAAGTCAAGGCAGGAACTGAATCAGAGACTGAGGAGGAGTGCTACTTACTGGCTTGCTCCCCATGTCTTATTCAGCCCACTTTCATATACAACCCAGGGCTCCTAGCCCAGGGGTAGCACCACCCAGCGTTGGCTGGGCCCTCCCACTTTAATCATTAATCACTAATCAAAATAATGTCCCCACAGACCTGCCTGTTGGCTGGTCTGATAGAGACATTTTCTCAACTGAGCTTTTCTCTTCCTGCATGACTGTAGCTTGTGCCAAATTGACAAAAAACAACCAACACACTCAGGTTCTTAAAATTACTGCCTCAGTACAGTTGGTACAAGCCTCATAGCAAGAGGTCGAGAAATCCAATCCTCTCCTCTCCTTTCCTCTCCTCCCTCTCCTCCATCTCCTCCCCTCCCTCCCTCCCTTCTTTCCTCCCTCTCTCTCCCCCCCCCTTCTCTCTCTTTCTCTATCTCTCTCTCTCTGAAGAAGGGGGGGAAGAGAGCTCTGGAACCAGCACAGTCAACATGAGGAAGGACTTTCCGGAAGGTCCCATATGCCTCTAAAACAGTGGAACCTTCTCTGCCAATGCCTGGGAAGCTGGTTTCATTATGAAGAGACACAGGGCTTCAGCTCCCATTTTACCAGCCTTTGGGTCTAATTACAGTTGGCATTTCCCATCCCACTCTGAACTCTCTGGGGACAGAAAACTTGTCTCTGAGAAAATATGAACTAACCAAGTGCAGGCTGATTTCAGAAGCTCTCAAAGATAAACATTCATGAATGCAGTTGGAACATGAAACAAGCGATTGCAAGAATAAGTGTCATCACAAAGAGTTCTGCGGGAGTGAGGGGACAGGCAGAAACGACCTTATTCTGGACTGAGTTCTCTGGTATTGATTCCTGGATTAGCTGGGAGGTGCTCCTATGCTTAAGAACCTAGTCCATTGTTCAAAATATTTGAATTGTAGAAAATTAGAAAAAGTGGAGAGAGGATGAGCCTGAATAATTCCACCACAGAGAAAATCTTTTTACTTTTCCTTTATTTTCTTCTAAGCTTTTGTTCTATAAGCTTAAAAAAAAAGAAGAGATTAAAATGCATACATTTACTGGCATTCTGAGTTTGGTTATTTGAGGATGAAACTGGAGAAAAGAATCTCTACTAATATATGAAAAGAAGTGTACATCATAATCAGATAGAATTTATTAAGAATGGAAAACTTAGTCAATATTGGGAAATCTGTGCAAATAATGACTATGTTTATAGCCTATGGTGTCAAATTCTTATTATCTCAGTGGGCCATGGGAAGCATTTGAAATAGCGAACTACAGTCTTAAAGAAAAACAAACTCTAGCAGACTAGAAATAGACATTTTCTTTGCCATAATTATCAGATGTCAGGAAACACTCTTATCACAGGTTAACCAGGGATGTCACTAGTGTTAGCAAGTGACATAATCCCTGAGTGCTGGAACACTAGCCTAGTTATGGTAGGAAAAGTAATAGATGTCAAAATGACATAACAAGGGGCTAAGTTAACTATGTTCTATCAAAAAGTATCTCAGCTGCACATCCATGTTCACATAGGAGGCCCTGGTTAAAATCAGTGGGTCACAAAGCAGAAACGGAAACAATGCCAAAGGTCATGATGATCTTGAGAGGATGAGGGAGACCAGTAGGGCTGATGGAGGAGGAGGGAAGAGAGAAGATGGAGGCTATGACCACAGTGTGTTACCTACATGTATGGAATTGTTAAAGAATAAATTAATATCAAAAGCGTCATGGTAAGGAAAAATGAAGTTGGGACAATTGGAACAGGAGACTATGTTCAGTGAAATAGACCAGATTCAGAAATAGCAGTACTACACGTCTTGTTTTACATGTTACACTGAACTCAGTTTTACAGACACACACACACCCACACACACACAGACACAGACACAGACACACACACATATATATGTGTGGATATATATATATATATATATATATATATATATATATATATATATACACACACACACACACACACACACACACACACACACACACGCACGCGCACACGCACACGCTCACACACACACAAATATATATGACTGTAGGTCATGAAAGTATAAAGAAGACTATGAGATGGGATGTAATGGTCTAAAAGGAGGGGACTTGAGAGGACAGTGCAAAATCTCTCCTGAGAGCAGAAGGGAGACTATTTTGAGGGAGGAAAGGAAGCATCAGAACATAATGCTATACATATATCAAAATGCCACATGAAACCAGAATTTTTGTTATGCTAAATAACATATTAAATGATGATAATAATGACAAAATAGCAAATATCATCAATTCTGTCATCTTTCCTAATGATGATCTTACAGAGTCAGCTAGGTAACTATGTACTAAAAAAATACCAACAAGATGGATGCCCTGGACCACGATGGCACTGGATTTGTTCTTATTGATAGATTGCTGATCAATTAAGAAAGATAACCACAACATTCCCCATCATATTGATAATGTGCAGAGTGCTAAACCTAACTAGAAATATGCTCACTCTCCTTGAAGGAATGCATAGACATTTTCCAGAGAAAATAAAGATAATTTAAAAATATTGAGTAGACACTGATTATAAGAACAGTAACTACCAATTTTTCTCTAAAACAATCTATTATTTTAATGTAATCATTCAAGTCTGAATGCAAGGGTTTTTGTTTATGGTTTGTCTTTTGGTCCAAGGACTTCAATACGTTAGTTTTATATTTGTTGTGGTAAATGTGTGAAGATTCTAAAACAGTTTTTGAAAACTCAAAGAAGAACAAATTTGTTTTAGAACAAATTTAGAGAAAAAAATTATATGTATATATAAAATATGTTATCCACCACACAAAGAGTCCAGAAGCATGTTCACACTGATGATAAAAGGATTCTGGATTCGCCATGACTGGGAATGTGGTACTGCAGATGGCTAGGAGGAAGAGGAAGTCTTTCATCTGCACACTGAGCCAAGGCTACATATTTTCATCATCCTCACACATGTGGAAGTATCTCTTTAACACATTCAGAGCTATCAAATAATAATTCCAGTAAGTTAGTCAATGGTTAAGTGAATGATTGAGTGACAGATTAGCTTTGAGGCCTTATCCATTGGTCCCTCAGTTCCATTGTATCTGCTGGAGAACATGCAGATCCAACCAACCTCCTCTTCTTTTCTTTGAGCTTTGTGCTCTCAGTCATGTGGACCACAGGACATTGTTACCTGCCCACAGAGACCATGAAACCCACCATGAGTTATAGCAACCAACTATGACTATGCATCCTAGTACTCTTCACTTCCCATCTTTAAAGGCTTGGTCCAGGCCTGGTAGTCCTAGTTATTAACTTAGTAAAAAGTTGACATGAAGACATCAACATTGAAAACTAGTTATTATGAAAAACTAATAGAAAAATGATGTCTCAAGAAGCAATACCCCATGACCTATGTAAACTATAAAAAAGACATGGAAAGAGGCCTTGGGCATATATGTTAAGAATTATAACACTGGGCAAGCTGTGGCATTACAAGGGAAAGTAAAGATGATATGTCTGTAGGCATGGCCAGAGTATAGCAAGCATTGCACAATGAGGCCTCTTATAGTGGGATTGGCCATTGGCCATTTTGTAACAGAGCAGACACACACACACACACACACACACACACACACACACACACACACGTCATTATTCATGAACATGGTCTTCTTAGAATAGGTATCCATTGATCCATTGCCTGGAATTGTAATTAGAATAGGCATACAGTTGGTGCTCAATATGTGCTGAATGAATGGAGCAGAGCAACATCATCATCATAGCATCCAGTTATCTAGGACCCACTTATTGCCAGACTATAAGACAGGACCTTCCCACAGGTCACCCCATTTCTTTTGAGTTGCCTTTATGGAGTGGCATATTCTGAGATTTAGAAAGGCCATGTGGCTTATTAAACATGAAATAGCTGCAGAGTTTGAGAGCCAACACTTTATCTTAATGGAGTCTGGGTGTGTTTTGCTCCCTCAGCATCAGCTCCATCCTTGTGGACGTCAGATGCATCTAAATTATTAGTGTTGTGTTGGCTTTGTTCCCTTTTTATTTCTGTGGCTCTCAAGAAACCTGTTTCTTTAAACAGAAATACCCCCCAAAAGATGAATCCTTTGAACACAGCAGCCAATGCCATGTTTTTAGTAAATATAATATTTATAAGGCTCTGCAATTAATTTACAATTTTTTTTTACATCAGAAGCTACCCTGATGATCTTATTCTTTGGGGATAACAATTGTCTCCTTTGCGACGTTTCCCAACACTAAAGGCAATTATTGTTGCTTCTAGCTGTAATAAAAAAATAACCAAAACAGATAGACGTATCTTGGTGGAAATTGAGCTGCAACTCCCACTGTGGAAATAATCAGAAAATTAAAAGCACCACAATCTTGCAAATAACATCACAACTTAATATTATTGGAACATAACATTATTATCTCTTTTTATAGGGAAAACAAACATAAATATATTTTCAAATGACACCATGATATTAGTTCTGTTTTATTGGATGGAGTGGGAGAGAGAGGGGGGGGAAGGGGAGAGAGAGAGAGGGAGTGAGAGAGAGAGAGAGAGAGAGAGAGAGAGAGAGAGAGAGAGAGAGAGAGAGTTGGGGGCAATAAGTTTTTAGGGTTGAGTAAATGAAACAATGGGAGTTTGTGAAACATGATTAACAGTATAACAGTGTCCACTGCAAATGTCAATGTTAAGCTGGTTCTTCAGAGCATAGAGTAGTCCTACCTGACCATTCTGTGTGTTTTTTCTAGGGTGGCTTCATCTACAATTCCCTATGTGGACAGCCAGACACAGGGTATGCCACTAGCTAGGCATTGAATGAGGTTAAATGAATGCCTCATTATTATTAAAAGAACTCAGAGGCAGTCCTTCCCTTTTCAATACTTGAGTCTCTATCTCTACCTCCCTTCTGTCTTTCATTCTTCTTAGCTTTCTGCCTGCCTGTCTTCCTTTGTGTTAATTTCAGTTGTGAGGTGTAAGACATTTTGCAAACGACAACAAAACCCATCATTTGAACCCAGTCGGCTAAGCAAGCACCGGGCAAAAATGTATTTTTGTGGAATCCATACTTGAAATAGCAGAACCATCCATCTTAATGCCTGGTTTCTGGAAACATCCAGGAGCCCCTGACTTTGTCCCTGTCTTGGGCAAGGAGGTAAGGATGGGGGAACAATCCAAGATTGACTCAGAGGTGTTACATAGGGTGTATGGTCTTCAATAGACACAAATGAGTTGCGGGTCTGTGTCTTAACAGATAGTGAGGCTGCTGTAGTAGCCTTGCCCAGATGAATGGTGATGAGGACCACCTAATACAAGCTACACCCATATCCAGACTCTCCATCTCAGTTCAACTTGGCCAGTGAGAATTTCTGGTGTGAGGCTGTGGTAGCTTCCTGTTTTCTTAACCAGTACAGAGTGGACCTTCTTCACCTTCTTCACACTCCCTGTGCCATTGGAGATGTTCTTTGGTCATGTGAGAGGGCACTAGGGAGAAGAAAGAACAAGTCAGAGTACTTGGCTGCTTTCTCTGGGGAGCTACTATGCAGCTTTCTCTGGGGAGCTACTAGGAGTGCTATTTTGGAATAGAAAATACTAACAGGAAAAGTAGAATGAATTGGAAAGAATGCACAATGGATTTGGAGTTTGAATTCTATAGAACAGAAATGACCTTTGGGTCACGCCACATCATAGCTGGCACCTAGTGTGTGGTTTCAGGAACAGGCTAGGGTTGGCTAGCCTGAAGCAACCAAGCTTCTCTATTCTCCAGATTTGGGCCAAAGCTCGAAAGAATCATGGACATTCTCTTCCATTCAGCTTTAATCCCCTTTGCCTACTTCTTTCTCACCAGAAACCTGTGTTCAAATATTTCTTGATTCTTCATGCAAATTCATCTGTCACCTTCTTTTCAATAGAACAGCAGATCTGACCATTTTATAGAAAGGTCAAATACCCCACCAGTGTCTTGATTTCCAGGATTCCCTACCTCTGAGACAATCAATGGCAGAAAATATTTAGGAAGCATAGTCTATGGCTAGGGACTTAGCTCAATTGATAAATCACATGCTGTGCAAGCATGGGGACTTGAGTTTGATCCCATAACCCATATAAAAAGTATATCACTTGTAATCCCTGGGCAGGCAAGAGATAGGCAATTCCCTGGGGCTGGCTGGCCAGCCAGACTAGCCTAATTAGCAAACCCCAGGTCCCAGTGAGACAGTCAGACTCAAAACACAAGGTGGACAGTTCCTGAGGAATGACATGGGAAGTTGACCTCAGACCTGGATGCACACACAGACACACAGTGTGCAGACTAATTCTTGAAGTCTGGGCGATAACGCAACCCCAGGGCTTCCTTTGAGTTTTCTTTCTCATTTGGTCTTTGTCCAGCCTTGAAATGAATAATCTGGAAATGGAAGATATACTAAGCATTGGCAGCTTCCACATGGGATTGCTTTGTTTAAAGAGCCTTTGATGCTCGGATAAGTGCTGTGAGATATAATATATATGAAGGGTTTGAAAGTGGTTTAGATCCGATCCTTCAGAGTGAAAGAGAGCCGCTTCTCATTTGTCCAAAGTGCACAATACATAAATTGTAAGTTAAAGATAGGCTCAACTTTGACTCTCTCAATCAAGGCATCTTTCTTCCATTTAATTCAATCCAATGCATCTCAAACAAATTCGTACTTGTCAATCACCAATTGCATATGTAGTGCCATGCAAAGCCCCAGGTGCTCAGAGATAAATATCACTTGCTAAACATCCGTGTTTTACAAATAGGCTGTGATGATACCCACTTCAGTCTCCCCTGCTGTTTCAAGCCCAGGCTCATCATTAGCATGGTTGTGGCTACTGATAACCTAATGGTTCTTCTGCATTGGATGGTCTTGACCATATTCTACCCAACTGTTGGGGTCAGAGCTTCGTCTCTGCAATGTAAACACCTTATACAGGAGAGAATGATTTGGGGCTTATGGCTTCAGAATGCTTCATCCATGGGTGTTTGTGCCCTGTGTACTTGGACAAAACAGTCTGTAAGGGCGCGCGGGGGGGGGGGGGTTAGTTGTGGACAGGAAGTGGAGAGATAATTGCAGGAAGTGGCCAGGATCTGCCTCCCACTTACCCATTTCTTCCAAATATATCATCTTTCCTAAAGTCTCCAGATGGTTGAGTCCCTCACACATGACCTGTTTAGAGGGACTTATTCAAACCATGACACTAACAAACTCAGGAGTCATTTCAAGCATGTTCAAGCTCATAGTGTTCTTTGTTTTAAAGTCTTCCATGGCTTCTACTGCATTTAGAATGACATTTAAACTATTTTTGTTTGTTTGAGATAAGGTCTCAGGATGTAGCGCAGATTGACATTGATCTCTTGATCTTCCCACTTCTGCCTCCTTTAGAGTTGGGATGACAAGGGTGCACTGTGGTACCTGGGATGACACTCAAACCACTTCTTCCTGGTTTTCAACCTCCCTACTCATCTGCCCTCTGCAGTCTTTCTCTGAAGTCCCTTTATGGCAGAGTCCCACTTGCCCATTGCTAATGGCTGCAAGCTCTCTTCTCACTGTAGGTATATTTAATGCTTGTCTTCCATGGCTGCCTCTAGTGCTGGAAGAGACCTGTGGTGTCTGTGTGGCTATTCCTGTCACATCCTTTGAACTGTCTTCTCAGACAAGTCTTCTCTATTCCCAAGCTCCAGAGACGTCTCCCTCCCTGAGAGCTCATGCTTATTTATTGTTCAGCAGCTTCTTTCTCCAACAGCATCATCCTTTCTCACTGAAATAAAGCTCATAAAAGGGGACGCTTTGTCTGCCTTCACAAATCCGGTACTTTGGCAATGCTGTATCCATCCGACCTTTCTCCTAAAAAAGGCTTAAGACCCAGCCAAGGGGCGGTGCCAAATAAGAAGTATCTCTGTGGCTAATGAACAGGACTGGGAAGGGGCATATTTTAATGTCCAGGAAGGATGCTTGGAAGGTAATTTATAATTAGAAATTGACCTAGTTAGATCATAGGGATGTGTAATCAGTTTGGCGTTTCAGTGGAACTTCTGTGTCAAAAGCTGAGGGAACCCCCATCCTCAGTCCATGGTCATTTTGACCCCATGCAATAAGTGGCTAGGATCTGTTCCCAGTTGCCTACTTTTTTCAAATAACATGGACTTGGGGAGGGAGTACAGATAAGGAGTGGAAAACTGAGCCCCCTCTTAGCATATGGAGCTGTGATACACCATATGATTCTCAAATATAAATATCAGGCTTCACTTGAACCCTAGCACTCAGTTTTGTAATGGTACTCTTTCTGCTGAAGTCAACTTGAACACATTCATGTTCTGTGACAGAACCTACGCTTGCCTTGACAATAAATCAACAAAACTTGAGATCTGAAGCTAGGATTCTGCAGCTCCATTATTAACCTATTTGGAGAAAAAAGATGGTGTCCTTGGTGGTAACACACAGGTCTGGGCAGCTTAGCTTGCTCAGAGTTGGCCTAGCTGAGCACTTCAGGTTCAGGATGCAGTCTAAGGAGACCAAACATTACTCTGTACTGATCAACAAGCATTAGGCCCTAACTATGGGCTAGAATAAAATAGTGGATTGTTCTCCAAGGTTGCTGCCCATGTTGTGGTCTTCCTTGATTTAGCTGAAGGTCATTTCAATCTTGTTAAATGTCCTCATATTTATAAAATTCAAACTTGCACCAAACTCACTCCTTTCCACCTTTCTCCCCCTCCACTAAGTTGATTCCAGCTTTTCCTTATCTGCTCTTGTCTGTCAGTCCTAGTGTGAAGCCACTGTTAGACACTTTCCTGCCTCTTTGCCCTGGGCCTTGCTTGGCCATGGGAGAATTTTTCTTTATTGCTTGTCAATGTACATCTTACCCATAAATTACACCTCAACCAAGGCCAAGTCCTTCATTCTTAGTTACTAACTTCTTTCTTAGGGAATCCTGTTAGGTACCTATGATTTAACATGTTTCTTTCTTCCCCAGTGGAATCACATAATAATCAGTGTCATTTGATGAATTCAGTGTGTTTATGTCTCATTAAGAGAATGAATATATGAATGGGGAGTGGTTTTGATTCATAAGAGAGTGGTGCTATGATCTTCAATCTCTACAGTCATTAGAAAGAGGAATAGGATTTGACTAATGACTGGCTATCTTCTCCCCAACCTCTACTCCCATGTACACACCCTTCTAATTCAGGACCAAGCAGAGAAATACAGATCTGCCCTTCAAAAACCAGAGAAAGTGCTCTTTCATCACTAACTTGTCTCAAGTACCCACAAGTCTGTGTTCTTTACCTATGTCTCTCCCGTCACAGAGCTTCCTATCTGCTGCTGAGTCTGTCAAGCACAAGGATTTGTGGATGCCCCCCTGTTCTAGTGAGCTCCCACTCAACATTCTCTACTCTCTATTTTAAGGTCTTTGTGAACTGACACTCTTCCAAGAGCCTGAACAATGTTTATCTTCATGTTCTCAATTAATTTATGAGGAAATAGGCTAAGGGCAGGCAAATTCTCACTACTGGGTAACTGAAGCAGTGTTTGAATTCTCCCCTTTCTGATTCCAGAGTTACTGCTTTTTCTGTTCTCTAAGGACACATTTGAAAACACCTACTATGTGCTAGTGGAAGTCAAGGACAGGCTCTTATTTATCTCTTTCCCAGGTGCCCTGCCTAGGAACTATCAGATGGCAAACAGGTTATGTCTGGGTCTAGTTCCTGTTCCTAGAACATGGTTCCCCCTCATGTGTCACAGTCAGTGACTCTTGAAGTTGACAGTGCTAAAACATTCTGGTGAGCATATCTGCTCTTGGAATAATTGTGAACCATTTTTGAGTGCAAAAATACTCAGACTTATTTTTTAATATACTACTTAGGATAATAATTCCTTGAGATGGTTCTCCCATAGTGAAATAATGAAACATAGATGCAAAGAGGGTAAATGTATCTTCTGAGCAAAACATTAATTTCCACAACCTTCCCCTTGAATATACCCCACAAGCTTGAATGATAGCATTTCTTGCTTGGCCAATGCTATAAATTTCAAATCCAACCCATGTGTGCTCCTGAGACAGTTTCCCTAGGCTTTATGGGTTTAGTGTATGCCCATTGTGGGATCCAGGCAAGGCACTCTTGGGAGAGGCTTTTTCACATCCTCTATTCTGCCAGGACCCCAAGGCCCTTGCTCATTAGCCAGGATGTTTATAAAGTGGCCTTTAGAGGAATTTTATTTTTTCTTAGATTTTACACTGTTCTGTGGTAGTTTGGTAGATCTGGGAGCATTCTAAACCAGGAGCCAAACAAAGAAGGAAACTTCCGTTTTTGGAAAACATGAACATGGCAGCAGTTCTTCCACTAGAGCATAGGAAGGTTGCTGAGATAACAGTCACATGGGGTGTTGTGAAGAAATAAATTTTCTGGGGCTGGAGAGTGTCTCGACTAGTAGAACATTTTTCTAGCATGTGGGAAGCCCTGGGTTCAATCCCTAGCACTTCGCATATCAGGTATGGTGGGGCTTGTCTGTGATTGATGAAGTAATGGTTAAAGCAGGAGAATAAGAAGTTCAAAGTCATACTTGATGACATAGAGAGTTTGACTGTGGCCCAAGACACAAGCTTGGGCTATCTGTGGGACTCCTGGCGATGGGAATGAGGGCTGTCCCTGCTGCTTTGGCTGGTTCCTGGGAAACTAGTCTTCACGATGAATTGCCTACTCCAGCCTGAATACAGGGGAGGGGCTTGGTCATATGGCAGCTCAATATGCCGTGTTTTGCTAATGTCCATGTGATGCCTGCCCATTTCTGAGTGAGTAAGAAGGATGGGTAGATTGGGGGGGGCGGAGTTGAGAGAGAGAGAGGAGGGGATCAGAGGAGAGGAAAGAAGGGAGAGTGTGGACTGGATTAAAATAAATAAATTAATTAAATAAAAATAAAACAGAAAGAAAGGAAAGAAAAAAGGAAGGAAAAGTGAGAAGGATAAAAGACAGATAGATGGTAGTGATGAAAAGAGGAAAGAAGGAAAAAAGAAAAGAAGGGGAGAGAGAGAGAAAGGAGAGGGAGGAGAAGAAGACAGACAGGTTTTCTTAGGACAATCCAGGAATGAGATTGGTCTAAGATCCACTACGGTCCAGGTAGTTGAAGCTGGGGTGAATTTCTCAGCTGAGAAGCTTCAGTAATTGGACTTGTAAACCAGGCACCATGCCTTCTGTACTTCAAAGGTATACTGGGCCAGCAAGATGGATGAAAATGATGAAAGTGTGAAAGCCTAGACAGACCCCACCTCTACTGCCACAGTTAGCTCTCCCCAAAATTATCAAAATGTTTATTTTCTACAGGCAAGCCCCAAAGATGAACTATTTGTCCCAGAGACCTAAAGGATGTCATTGCCAATCATAAAACATTTGCATGAGGAAGCATGGGCTCTCCACTCTTTGTCAAGTTGCTCCAGGAAATGAGACAAATGAGACCTCAGCCTAGGTAGGACAGCAACAACAAACAAAAAGAACAATCCCACCAATGTTCAACCTGATGAATTAATGAATTCACTGGGCATGCCTACAGAGCATAGGTGAGGGTCTATTTGCAGGAGTGTGGATAATTCAAAAGCAGCAGCATCACAGAGAAACCCACCCCAGCATGGATGATGAATCCCACAAAACTGGATCACTAGAGTGGAGGCTGAGTTTCTCTCTGTTTTGGCAGCTGCTCCCAAATAACCATTAAAAACTTAGTACTAATTATAAATGCTTGGCCAATAGTTCAGGCTTGTTACTAGCTTACTCTTACATTTTAAATTGACCCATATTTCTTATCTATGCTTTGCCACATAGCTTGGCCTCTCACCTTAGTACAACAAGTTCATCTCCTTCTCTCTGTGTCTCCTCTCAATCTGTGAAACTCCTCTTTTTTGCACTCACCCAATCACAGTGACACACAATCACACCATGTAAGAGAATATCCCACATCAGAGCATCCTGCACAACCTGGAAAAACCTGGGGCAGTTCATACAAAGTCTTCTCTCCCTAGCAGTTGTTACTGATTGTATAATCTTGTGGAGAGACTTGGGAATTTTGTAGGTTTCAGGGCCTTCCTGAGACTTGTGAGTTTTGTGTATTTACTGGACTCTCTAAATTTCATTTTTCCTTCAGGAAAGAATGTTTCAGTTCTAGAAGAGAACATCATTTTCCTCAGTCTTTTTCTGTTGAAGTCTAGACAAGACTGGCCTAATGCCAGCCAAGGACTATCACTCCCAGGAAAGCTAAATGGAAGGACCCTGGAGGAGTGGTATGATTTGGAAAGCAGCATGAGAAGATTTGAGACTGATGTGTATATTTCAGCGTGTTTGTTTTTCTATGTGGAATATAGAGCTTCATTATGACACCATTTGAGAAACAAGCAACAAGATGCTACTGGAAGCCATCTTGGGTGAAAGGTCAGGAAAATGAGAAAGATAACACATACCTTGTTCTCTTTTCTATGCCAGCCCTGTGTAGGTGAAATAGAGATTTTCCCCCTCCTCCAGGTGAGGTGGGCCATGTGTCTGTCTTTTTTGTATATCACATGGAATACTAGTCATCTTGTGTTCATCCACAAGCCTTTGGCTTGGTGTTAATTAGACTATTCTGCTATATCACAGTTGCATGAAAGGCATCAAGGGAAGATGGTATTTCTCCTCAGATGAGGCTTCCTCCTGACAGGGCAGAGTTCTGTCCTCTAAATGGTTGCTGTTCCTAGAGACAGAAAAATCACAGGTTGAGGATAAGTGACTAGTGGCCTTGTTTCCATCTGAAATCTTCCTTTGGTTCTGTTTTCTACCCTCACCCCAGAGTCCTTTGCTTTGTTTGACCAAGAGGCTGAGAGGAGGGTTGGGCCCACTGCTCTCAGTTAACTTTGGAGGGGCCAATTCTGAAGGACCCGGCACAAACAATAACCTGTCCTTTGGCTGGCTGATGGGGCTCTCCGATAAAGGCTACCCGATACACCTTAATGGATGTGTGCCTCCTCCAAGGGGCACGCACATTCCTAGCTGTCTGGCTCTAGCCTGACAGCCTTTTGAACTTTCTATGTTCTGAAAGCCCATGGCTTGACTTAATAACTTGGGGGAGATTTGATGGTCTGCTCTTGCCAAACTTTTCAGACATTCCTCTAAGAGGGAAGATGTGGTTTGTAATAAACAACTTTGTGAAAATTATCTCTGTGGGTGATCGCCATACTCAGATCTCCCCTTGACCCTGTGACAGCCCCCACCCTTAGCATTCTTCTCTCCAAAGAAGGGTTCTGGTAAGAGCTTCCGCTTACTTCTACTTCAACGACTTATCAAATGTCTACCCCAGAGCTTGACTACTGGTCTTGCAACCCTGTGGTTTCCAAGGGTCACACAAGCTAAATGCCGGTTCCCTGAGTGACATCTGCCCTTGTCCTGACCTTTCTGCTACATTTGACCCTGATAATGGCTCCTAGCTGCTTGGAATTCTTACAGGAGCTTCTATTCCTGCATCTACTCAGTTTTCCTCACTGCTGCTTCTCCTTCACAGGTTAGGGTGTCCAGATGTGGAGCCTAGGGTGCAGGTTGCTTACAGGGGCCAAATCCTATGAGCAGAAGGGGAGGAGGATGGATTTCTTTAGGAGCAATAGTATCTCAGGGAATCCGGGCTGTCGGGAAGGAATGTTGGGCAAACACTCACCACAGTGTCCTACTCAGCAAAATGGACAGGGATTTTCTGATGTTCTGGATCAGTCAGAAATGCTCTGGCCCTGAGAAGGATGTGGCCCCAAGAAAGAAATTCCAGGTGCTGTTTACAGACCACACTCTGGGTCAGTTGAGTTTGAAGGAAGACTTTAGCAATTCATTCGAGAATTCCGGGCCCACCTCATTCCCTGCACATGGCACTTCCCCTCTGTCCTTCAGGTAATAAAAGCCATGGGCTCTCTCTCCAGAAGGACAGCATCTATATGCTCACTTATAAATATGTTGCTGATGATTCCCACAGGTTCATAAATGCTCCACAAACCATCCCAGGGTCTTTACAGTCAACTTCATTAACTAAAATTAGCTTGCCCTGATTTGTATTTTTCTCAATGTATTGAATTTCATAACCAACTGTGATTCAATGACAAGTCAGAAAACAAAATGATTCTGCTCTCTCTCTCTCTCTCTCTCTCTCTCTCTCTCTCTCTCTCTCGTCATTTCATTTAGTCCTAGCTACCCATTTTTGAGTTGAGTGATTTGGGCCTTGTGGATATATTGGAAAGCTGAGGCCCAGAAAGAGTAAATGATTGCCTAAGTTCATATCAGCATGGAGTGGTATATCTGAGATGTGACATTTTCCTCAAATGAGTTCTGAGCTCCCCAAGAACTTCTGGGAGAAGGGGTGTGAGGTACAGAAATGGTTACAACTAATCAGAAGTCAAGGCTGTAGAGATTACTGTCACAGCCCAGGCAGGGAGCAAAATTGGTAGAAGAAGGAACATCCCATTAGGTTCTTTAAACCTGTGATAATTTCCTCCATAAGAGTCCATGTGAGAATAACTCAGATTAGTTTCATTAGTTGATGGAGACAATTAAATGATCTCTTTACTTATACCATGTCAACATTTTCATAGACTTCAGCTGGCCATTGTTAAAGAGAGTTATTAGCATTTGTTCAGCCTGTGATATCATGAATTAGGCCTATGTAATAATAAATCTTATGTGTTGCACATACACCCATACTTAGCCCCTGAGAAGTTACTGGTTCAAGTTGAAGAGCACACTGTCTGCAGAGCTCTGGGGAAGTCACTGTGGTGGCACCAGAGGGGCATGCTTTGTCTCTAATTTTTTTGTAAAGATTTATTCTTTTCTGCATATGTATGTGTACAACTATATAAGTGTATGAACAAGTACGTGTATGTACACACACACACACACACACACACACACACACATACACACACACACACACACACCTATGCATGCAGAAGCCTGCAGAATGTACCTCTTCCATCAATCTCCACCTATTGCTTTGAGGCAAGATCTCTTCCTGAACCTGAAACTCATATCTCAGCTATGCTGGAAGCCAGTAAACATCAGCAGCCCCCTGTCTGTGTCCTCAGGGAGGGGATAACAGGTATTTGTGGGGAAGCCGATATACTACCTGGTGGCCAGAATCTGAACTCTAGTCTTGATGGTTGTGAAGCCAGTGTTTCTTGACTATTGGGCCATCATCTTATCCCTGACCTTGTTTTTCTTACCATCTCTCATTATCTGATCTGCAAACTCTTATAAAATTGCTCTAATTATAAATTCATGTTAGGCAGTTAGGCCATGTATTCATTATACATAGTAGCATGCATAGAATTTTATATGTTCTTAATGAGTGCCAACATATTAAACTCCCTGTTATTTGAGCTTAAATCCACTGCAGGACTAGGACCACACACACTATCAAGTGATTACCTTAGTACATACTGACTTAACAAACAATGGCTGCCAGATAAGCTCTGAGGCCTCACCCACTGGTCCCTCTGTTCATGTGTACTTGTTGGAAAAGATGCGGGTCCATCAAGTTGCCTCTTCTCTCCCGAACTTGATGCTTTCAACTTTGTAGCCCACAGGAAACACTTATACACTCCCCGGAGCCCCTGAAACTCACTATCTGCACCTCACTGTGATGATAGTGAAGGGTGACCTTGGACCCTGACTTTGTATCCTGGTATCTGCCACCCTGAATCCACCTGTATCATCATCTTTGATCCATTAGCTTATTTGCACTCTTGCAACCAGAAAGTAACTAAGGCACCTGTGCCTCGGTTTCTCCATCTCTATAATAGAGTACCAGTAATGATAAATCTTCTCCAGCTGTAGTGGGATTAAGTGAGTCAGCATATGAGAGTTCGGAAGCAACCAGGCATAGAGAAAGCACGTGTCTCCAGTCAGCTGCCAGCCCAAGCTTCTGGTACCTAGATCAAGAGGATCATGCATAGTCCTTAGATGATTCATCAATTGGCATCCATGGTCAGATTCTTGCTTGAATCTGTTTCTGCTGAAAAGTGGGCACACCCACCTCTGGGCATAGATTGCACACAGAGTAGAGTGGCTGTGAGTTTAGAAACAAGCAGCTGGTTGCAACTAATCTGTCTTTCTGCAGAATTCTTCCTCCTTGGCTTCCTGGATACTGCAGGCTTGACCTTTGAGGATCTCAAACGGAAGGCATGGGTCATCTGTCCAACATGGGAGAGTGCAGGAAGGCCAGGGAAGAAATTCCAGAATCTCCTGCAAACACACAGTCAGCACAGACAGCAAAGGTTTCAGAGGCAGGAGCCGAGAGCTCAGGGAGTTGATGGAAGTGGATAGCCCCTGGAGGCTCCCTGGCTTAGAAAGGGTGAGTGAGCCTCTTCCCAGAAGCAAGGCCAGAGTCCTGGGCTGGCATGTGTGTTGGCATGTGGCTAGCAGAAGCAGGTGCCATGCTGCACCCTTTCTGTTCCAATGGCACTATAAGCCAAGAGAGCAGATTAGGAGGATTTGAAACACAAAAGTAAAACAAGCTGTCTTCTTTCTTTTTTCTTTCTTTCTTTCTTTTCCACCTTAATCATCTCCAAAGACAGTGAGTGGGATTGGTGTCACTTTAAATAAGGGCTGTATCTGCTAGAAGAGCAAAGAAGAGGAAGGACCATTCTCTGGCCAGACTTGTCCTCATGCGACAGCCAACAGGGGCAGCCACTTCCAGGAGCCTGACACACTCATGATTATAGAATTCTTGTCTTCCTCTGGTCACGATATCTTCTTGCTCCTTTAGAGGAATCCAGGGCTCCTTGCTAGTGGCCCCTGTGTCATATCATCCTCACAGGCAGTGGGTCTCAAATTCCTCAAATGTTCATATCAGTTTGAGAGGAAGGACAGAATTCAGTTTAAAGGCAAGGAGTTGGGTTTGTTCTGTAGGAAAGTCTTATTTTGGGGATTGAGAGGACTCTCAAAAGGTATGGGGGAAGCAAGCATTAGCAGATGCAAATTACAACAGCTGGTGAGATTGGCTGGGTGATGCTCTAAGGAGGGTCTGTACTCACTGCTGACATAGCACTATTCATGGGAAGTCAGTGAGCCCCTCTGTGTGAAGATGGGAATGACGTTCAGAGAAGAAGTGTGGACCTTCCCTTCTCCCCCTTTTTCAGTTTCATACAAATTTGCAAGGACAGAGAAAACTAGTTTATGGACAGAGCCACAGAAGGACAAGGTATCTTCTCTGTCAGTGATACTTCAGCTGTCTGGAGAGCAGCCCTGAGCCTTTTGTTTTTGTTATCCTTAAGTATGCTCAGCAATGCCTGTGGCAGCACAGAGATGTGTGTGTGTGTGTGTGTGTGTGTGTGTGTGTGTGTGTGTGTGTGTGTGTGTGTGATCAGTAGGAGTACTTCCCTCATTTCAAAACCTGCATTTTTAAGCCAAACCTGAGGCAAATCGATACCTCCCTTCTCATCCTATGCAAGACAGAGTTGAGTGTCTCTTAACTCACGCTGAATTCCACTTATGCTTGGAAACTCACGGCTGTCTGACACTCTACTTCCAACTGGCTTAATGAACAAAAATACCAATGAAAAGGAACAATGACTATTATTAAAGCTGATTTTGATTCCATATTTCCACCATGTATAATCAGTGTGTTGGATCATTGCTGTTTTTCTTTTCTGTTTTATATTTGTTTTGCAGAGCTGGGAACAGAACCCAGGACTTTTATGCTCTACTACCAAGCTGTACCTCTGTACTCCCCTCTTTTTGGCTCTTGTTTCTGTCTTCTGGCTTGATTTTCCTCCTTACTGAAGTTTCTTCTACAGTGGCTTTTTCAGAGTATCTGTGGATGGAATTCTCTTCGCTTTTAAAAATCCAAATTACCCTCTCCTCTCCTCCTTTCCCTTCCCCTCCCCTCCCTTCTCCTCTGCTCTCCTTTCCTCTCTCTTCCCTCGACTCCTCTCCTCTCCTCTTCTCTTCTCTCCTCTGCCCTTTGTTAAAGGTCAAGTCAACCACTAGTCACAGTGTCCTTCAATCTGATCAGAGTATTAAATCCCTGGGTTTATTTCCTCATTATGCTAACAAAATCCAAATCAGAAGAACCTTGGCTTGTGTGGTAACCACCCATGCAGGGACCCGATGCCTTGTTGTTCCTTTTCAGTGGTCTCCAGGTTGCTTCTGCTTATGATTTGTTACCTGGAGCTCCATCCCTTTGCTCTTAAATTCCAAGTAGAATCAGTTGGAAAAGTCAGAAATAGCAAACTCTGCTATTTGGCTCAGACCTTCCAAGTTGATTGGATGCAACTTAGGTTGATTGGTTGTGTCTTAAGGGCTATTGTGTTCATTTTATATGAACCTCAGTTAGCCTTCAACCCTGTAAAAATCATTTTCCTACATCTCTTTGTTCTCCCAATCTGTGTTTTCTAATAATGAACATAGGGTATCTACATTTAAACAGGTGTCTTTTCTGTTTTCTACAGCCCTCCGGAAAGGTATGCTTTAGCCTGCCTTCAACCTCACATTTATTAATTTTCTTACTTTCTATCAAATCTCATGTTTTACTTAGCCATTGGAATAAAAATCTTTTCAAAGTAAAAATATTTTCATCACATTTTTATTTATTCTTTATAATTTTTATTCATGCATATAATGTGTCTTGGTCATGTCCCTGCTCCAGTGCCCCCTGAGACCCTTTCATCTCCCTCCCAACTTCATGTCATTTATACAATTTATTATTACTATTTTTTAAAAAAATTTTAAATATATTTATTTATTAATTTTTTTTCATTTTACATATCAATCCCAGTTCCCCCTCCCTCCCCTTCTCCCACCTCCTCGCCTCCCTCCCACTCTATCCCCATCCACTCCTCAGAGTGGGTAAGGCCTCCCATGGTAGTCAACAAAGTCTGGCATACCAAGTTGAAGGAGAGCCTAGCCCCTCCCATTGTATCAAAGCTGAGCAAGGTATCCCACCACAGGGAATGGGCTCCAAAAAGTCAGTTCATGCACCTGGGATAAGTCCTGGCCCTGCTGCCAGGGACCCCATTAACAGATCAAGCCACACAATTGTCACACACATTCAGCGGGCCTAGTTCAGTCCCATGCAGGTTCCCAAGCTGTCAGTCCAGAGTCAGTGAGCTCCAACCAGCACTGGTCAGCTGTCTCTGTAGGTTTCCCCATCATGATCTTGATCCCTCCTCCTCCTCCTCCTCCTCCTCCTCCTCCTCCTCCTCCTCCTTCTTCTTCTTCTTCTTCTTCTTCTTCTTCTTCTCCTTCTTCTTCTTTGAATGCTGAATGTCATTTATTGAGGGAGGGAGGAGGTCTTAAATACAGGCTTACAACACAATGGGAAAACCCTGGAGGGTAGAAGTTAGTTTCTGGGGTTTTTTGTTTGTTTGTTTGTTTGTTTGTTTGTTTTTGTTTTGTTTTGTTTTGTTTTGTTTTTTAGCTGAGGATCAAACCCTGGGTCTTGTGCCTGCTAGGCAAGCACTCTACCATTGAGCTAAATCCCCACCCCTTCTCCTGATGTTTTACAATCTTGCATCTAAGCTGTTAACACCCAGTATGCTGGATACTCAGACAAGGAGCTTCCCTTAAGCATTCAGGAGGGTGGAATCTCGCAGGGAATTAGCATAGGGAGGATATCAAGGTCCACAATGGCAAGCAAGGCAACAGTTACCCAAAACGGGGGCCAGGGACCTACAGGTCCCCCTCTTTTACTAAAAAAAAATGAGCTTCTGACTTAGATTGCGTGGGACTTCAGCAGGTCACCTTACCCATCATGGAGACACCTGTCCAGGCCACACAGGCATTCTGTCTTAGGTTGGTGAGCACCCCCCAGGAATTACCTGTCTCTGAATACTCATTATCATAACGGCTCAGTTGTGTGAAAGCTGCAGAGTTAATTGTTGCCAAAGATCTCTAAGTGGCGCTGGGCTTGCAATCTGTGTGTTCAACACAGAAAAGACCAACAGAAGTCTTAACCCACCTATAGCCAGTAGGCTAAAGGCAGCTGAGCCATTCCCTTCCATAATGAGCCTTACTGCAAATTGTAGTCCTTGTAAAATGGTATCCTGAGAGCAAATGGAACTTGAGTTTGTAAATTTATAACTTTCAAAGCCAATAGAAATGTATATAACTATTGATTTAAATTTGTCATGCCCAATAGAATGAAAAATTGTTAACTGTGGTAGCTACTTTTGCTGCCAGGGTCTCCACTGTGCTAGCTATAGTAACCAGTTACGAAATGGCAATCCCAGAAACAGTAGTAGCAGTGGTCGTCACTGTTATAACAGCAACAATGGCAGCAGTGATGTCAAATTCTCTTCTGGAGCATGTGGGTATCAATTAGCATGGGCACAACTCCAGGAATACGAACTGCTGACCCTTTATTCTTGATTCCAGCATGACTTAAGCTGGAAGCTCTACAAAAGAGCAACTAAGAACCATAAAGGAAAAATAGGCAGCTCACAAGCAGCAGAACTAATGGTCTCATAATGGCTACATTCAGACTCACTAATTTTAAGGTATCTTCAAAGGGGGCTAAATGAATTTCAGGAGGCCAAAAAAGGTTGCACAGAGCCACTCCTGAGAAGGAGGTACTGCTCCAGCATGAATAGGATTGTGAGAATAAAAATGCTTAGCTGGCATGCTACTGTTACTAAATGGAGGTCAATGATCTTCAGTGTTATCCTTAATCTCCTAGGTGTCTGGGTGACATGTCCTCAAACATACTTGAAAAAGCAGTTACCTCTCTCATCCTTAATCATCAGAGAAATGCAAATCAAAATGATGCTGAGATACCACCTTACACCTGTCAGAATGGCTATGATCAAAAACACTAACGCCAGTCAATGTTGGAGAGGATGCAGAGCAAAGGAACACTATTCCACTGTTGGTGGGAATGCAAACTTGTACAACCACTGTGGAAGTCAGTATGGTGGTTTCTCAGAAAGTTGGGAATTGAACTACCTCAAGCCCAGCCATACCACTCTTGGGCATATACCCATGGAATGCTCAACCATACCACAAAGATACATGCTCAACTATGTTCATAGCAGCATTATTTGTAATAGCCAGAACCTGGAAACAACCTAGATGCCCATCAACTGAAGAGTGGATTGAGAAGATGTGGTATGTATACACAATGGAGTACTACAGAGAAAAACAATGACAGCATGAAGTTTGCAGGCAAATGGATGGAACTAGAAAAAAAATCATCCCAAGTGTGGTAACCCAAACCCAGAAGGACGAACATGGTATTATTATTATTTTAACCCATTGAATTAATTATTGCTCTCAATAAATGCATGGACATGGGTTTATCCAGTGGGGCATGGAAAACCTCCATTAGCTGCTCACCTATAAGCAGAGTGACTGTCTTCCAACAGCCATCAGCTGTCAATAGTTCCTCAGGAGCCAGGGACAGGGTCGCAGGAGCCCCTCACACCTCCATGATGGAAGCTTTAACTGGCTTGACTTGTGCAGGTCTTGTGAAGGTGAGCTCATGTGTGCAATGATTAGGACAGGCCTAGAAGGACAGCATTTTACAGCACTCCTCTGACCCTCTGGCTCTTACATTCATTCTGTCCCCTCTTGTGCAAAAACCTAGGCTTTCTAATTGGTTGTTTTTTCTCTTTACTATATTTTTACTTTATGCATAATATTCCTTTTTTGTCGTTGAATGCAGTGTACTTATTATGCATGGTTTCCAAATTCTCTATTTACATAATTTCAAGGATCTAAGTTTTTCTATTTCTTGAAATCTATGGGCTGCCATTCATAGTCACATTGGGAAGAGCAACAAAGATATCCAGTGACCCCTGTCCCTAAAGCTCTTCTTCAGACCCTTAACCTTTCCTTGCACTCTCGCTATCAGCTGGTAAGGTCTTCACACCCTGATTTTCCGTTTCCTGCTTAGTGGCACTGACATTAAGTAGGAGGGGACAGTCCATGCCAGGACACTCTAGAATGGCCTTCCTTAGCTGTGGGCAGGCCCTAACGTTTTATGCAAAGTTGAGGCCCCCTCCTCCCATCTTTAGTTCCTGTATTTAAAACATTAGTAAAAGTAAACATTTTTACATAGAAAAAAAAATTGAAAAAGGGGTTGGGGATTTAGCTCAATGGTAGAGCACTTGCTTAGCAAGCGCAAGGCCCTGGGTTCGATCCTCAGCTCAAAAAAAAAAAAAAAAGATTTAAGTTTAAATAGAAAACAAGTTGAGTGCAAAGCTAAGTAGCCTAGTCAAATGTGGTCTTGCCCATCAACACTGTCTTAGTTTAGACCTTCCCCCAAGGTACTCTGATAAGTTGTCAGAACTTTGTGAAATGTCTCCCATGGAGACAAGTTTCCTCTCTGGCTGGCACCCAGCTTTAGCCTCTTCCTTGTCCCAGCATGAGATTCCCAGACAAAGTCCAGTTTGGAGGTGTTGATTGTCCCAATAATCTGAGAGCTGGCGGGAGGGGCACAGGTGTCTTTTTAAGAATATCTTCATTCCTTTCAGGGCTCCACATTAAAAAGAAAGTCCCTTTGCTCAGTCTGGAAGGAGGTGACAGGACCTGCCTGTACTGAATCCACCAGGTTTAAATGAATCCCCAGGGGTGCCTTGATCCTGGAGGACATGGGAATGGAGGGGAGGGGCTGGGGAGAAGGTGGGGATGGGGGCGGGAGGGGGGAGGACAGGGGAACCCATGGCTGATGTATAAAATTTAAAACACATAATAATAAAGAAAAAGTTAATGGAAACACACACACGCACACACAAAAAGAAAGTCCCAGTGTTCTCCAGGCAAGAAAACCCTTAAGAAAGGCCTACTGTTTTAGACAGGCAGCCAAGCAGGCATGTGCCTCCTTGGTGGGCTTTCTGTGTCCAACCCTTCACTGTTCTTCTAGAACTTTCTGAGGTTCAAGTATGGAGACGGGAGCTAACTCTCCTATTAGTACTGGGAATAGGGATTTATTGAAGTATGTTTTTCTCCTTTGAGTTCAAACGTCCTATGAAGGAGTGGGCAAGTATGTAGAAGGTACGTGAGGCACCCACTGATTGTGCCTGCAGTCATGTCCCTAATTCAGCAGTGGCTTCATGGTTGATGTTCCGGGGCCAAAGTGCCAGGAACAGACAGCATCATGTGATTGTGATTTAAAGAGGGACGGAAAGAAGTCTATTGCCCAGGTCCTCAAAGGAGATCCTTGACAACTTTGGAAGATTCTGTAGTCCCCAGCTGCTAGGTCAGCGGGACAAAGGTTGAGTTTTGGAAGGGAAGAAGAGGGTAAACTTGAAGCCTGATTGAAAAGATTGTTTTATGGAGGATTTAGTGTATGACACAGAGGTACAGAGATGATATGGAGTAGGAATGAATTAGAGGACAGAAACATGGGGAGAGCGAGAGCAAAAAGTAGGCTTTGCTCACTAATCTGCCCCCTGCCTCCAGCTTGAGCGCCACCAGTGAACTTACCCTAGAATGTCTGAGGGCTTCCAAGAATTTCCCAGGATTCAGAGTTGGGCAGTTCAGGGATAGAAAAAAAATAAACAATAAACAAAACAAGACACACCAACACGTCGGATTATGTTACTTCTAAGACTCCTTTTACCACCGGTAGTTCACAAGGCCCTGGATTAAATCTTAGGATGGTGACTGCTCCTTCTATAACTTACCAAGAACTTCCAGAGTGTATGGGCAATGCCTCTCAGAAATAACTATGGGCTCTGAGAGCAGAGCCCCTTATCTCTGGACTTCATCCAGAGCTGCAAGGGAGACAGAAAGTGAGGTCCACCTGCATAGGATGTGGGCACTGTCATGGTGGGGGTTGCTGACTCCATCCTGGAGTCTCATCTTATTTGTTAAATACATGGATAGTAGGTGCATTCTGACCCAAACCATACATAACTCTGGCTTTGTCTCTGAGCTCATATTTTCTTTTTTCTTTCTTTTTACTTTTTAGACTCAGCTTCAACACAATTACTTTTTAAAGGAAAACTTCATAAATCCACATGCCTCTATGAATATGGACCAGTCAATCCACTCTGGATTATTCAAGCTTTTGATTTGTGTGTGTGTGTGTGTGTGTGTGTGTGTGTGTGTGTGTTGCCGAAGCAAGTATGGGGTCTTACTTCCCTTGCCTATAGTTTAGAGATGGTGATACTGTCTTCATGGAGCTTGTTAGGAGAATTTAATGATGACCCAGTTACAAAATTCCTGGCTCATAGTAGACGGAGAACACACAGAGCGATCATTACCCTAATAAGCAAACTAGTTACTGGATCACACAATTGGGCCCAATTTAGTAAACTATGAGGTCACAAGCAGGTAAGAAGCAACAACCTCCTTAAGGGCCACTCTGCCTTTAGCAGACTGAGGACCACTATATGGGCAAAGTCAGGCATCTCAGAAAGGAAGCGAGGTGGGCTGGGGAGATGGTCAGTGGATAAAATACTTGTCTTGCAAATATGAGATATTGAGTTTGATGTTTAGAGCCCACATGAAAAACCAAACCTTTGGGGCTTGCTGGACAGCTAGCCTAGATTAAATGGAAAATCCTAAGTCCCAGAGAGAGACCCTGTCTTAAAAAAAAAAATAAAAAGGAAAAACAGAGGATGGCTCCTGAGGAACACCATCTGTGTTTGTCCTTTGATCACACACACACACACACACACACACACACACACACACACACACACATACCTTTCATGGAAGGAAGATATGTTCATATGATGAGGACAGAAGCTGTGACTTGGTCTGCTTGCCCAGCCTGTGCACAGCATGTAGCATGAAGTGTTCACACATATCTCTTCCCAGGTCCTAAAAATGCTTATTAACCTCAGCTTGCCGGACAGGCAATGCTTGTCAGAGCAGCTACTCAGTCTGGAGACAGCAGCATGCCTTTGGCTGCACTGTCTGTCTTGATGGCTGAGCATCTCTTGCAGGTGACTCTCCCCTTGTCCTGGTCACAGTGGAGCCAGAGCCTGGGTCCTCCTCCTCCTTGTGTGTAGCATGGTGCTGAGACAGACTCATCTCTCTGTGAAGGGTGCCTCCTCCTGCCGCGATCCACTCTGCCACCTCTGCTCTCATTGGTGTGTGAACCACTTGTTCATCTTGTTCATATCGGAGGAGTCAGTTGTGACAAGAACATTAATTTCTTTGCACAGACATGTGTCCTTGTCACTTGTAAGGCACGTTGCTGTGTTGAACACTCCCCTGCACACAGAAACAGGTGACAGTACTTGGTTCCAGCACAAGTGATCCAAGAGAAGAGGAAATGACAAAAAGGTGATGATGCCAGATCACCCCTCAGGCCACAGTATACAACCTTTTGTAATGCTCAGGTTACTGCTGGTCAGTCGGTTAGATCCTTACCATGGCCAACTCCAAAAAGCCCTTCACAATTTAAAGTAGAGTGTAATAATGTCCTTCAATCCACCAAGATCCCTACAAGGCAAAGAATGAGTTCCTGGATACAGAAGAGAAAACTGAGCTTTGGAGAGGGATGGGAATCTGACTGACATCCTGTTCTGAACTCTATAGGCTCATGTACGCCCGTGGTATACACATATCTATGCAGACAAACACACATGCACATAAAATAAGTAAAAGTGCATATACTTAAAGCCAGACTCTTTCAAATGGCATCTTTTGGAAAAATACATTTAGATTAATTTCTGGCAAGGCTGCAAATAAGACCACAGTTAAACATGACCACAGACTAAAGACAATGTAAACAAAACATTGACCTAATTAAAGGGAACCTTTTCTATCTAGACTAACCTTGTGGGGCCTAGTGTATAAAGGCAAAATTCCACCAAAACAGTTATCCTGAGCACAAACAGTAGAGTGGGTCTGGGCTTGTGGTTGTCAGTGGGACCCACAGTATGCAGATTTCTTTAATAGCCAAGGTCATGTCCCTCAAAGGCAGCAACTAACATGGGTCAAGGAATTTCAAAGTGAGAATTAATTAAATATTTGCCTCTACTGGCTTCAAGAAGGTAAACTCAAGAGCACACAGGATGTGTTTAACTAGCCTTAGAGGGGAGACACAGCTATCAATTTAGCTTATACTAAGAATTCTCTAATAGCGGCAGCTATCTGACTGTGGAAGCTTGAGTTGCTAGGCACATGCCATCTCTAGTTGGCTTTAAACAGAAAAGTGACTTTGCTCGCTTCTATTTCCTACCAGGACTCATGTATTAGTGTCTTCACAAATGTTGAGGGAGCTTTCCTATGCCATACAGACAACAGTGCCCAAAGCACATGAGTTCTTTACATGCGGTAGGGGAGAAAGATGTGTGATATTTCTCCCTACTCCATACTGTTCTTAGTCAGGACAGACCCTTGCTGAAAGAGGTAGGCTAACAAGAGAAAAACAGAATTTTAATGTCATTGTCGTCTACTTTTGTACAGATGTGAGATAGTTCAAAGAAGAGCAGATCTCCAGAGAGATCTCAGTATATTATCTTAAACTCAAGGAGGCTTTAACACATCCTTCTCAGGGGAAAGAAAGCTGGGTGGGTGTGGGCAAAGTCCTGTTAAGATGAGCCAACCAGGGAGAGCACCATGAAACAAGGTGCTGCTTAGCCTCAGACTTAAGTAGAGCCAACTTCTGTGGTGTCTCTGGTCATCGAGGTTTTCTCTTGCTGGTGTAAAGGGGACTGCCCCTCATTTACTGAAAATCACTCACAGGTGTAAATGTCTCACAGAGGGGAAACCTTTGAAGTGACCCCTGTGTGTACGGTTTCCTAAAAACAGCTTGGAAAGCAATAATAACCACAAAAAACAATTCAAAATAACCCTCCTGCCAAAGAGATGTGCCTTGAGGTGAACGGTAACATCCTCATCTCTACAGTTGGATCTCATGGTAGTGTGTGCTGTGTTCTGATCCTCATTGATACTTGCAGTTCAATACTTTAGGACAGTCTTCTGGAAGGTTGAGTGTGGCATTAGTTTATAAGGCCTGCTGCAGTGAAGCTGCAACACCAGCAATGGAAACTCATTGCCTCACAGTTGAGAAGGTCAAGGTCAGCAAGTTGGCTCCTTCTGCAGCCTTCTCTCCTTAGCCTTTTAATGGTATCTATCTTTCTGATGTGTCTTCACTCTATGCTTTCCTTTTTGTTTATCCATTCAGATTTTTATCCTCTTATAAGGACAGCAGCCCCCAGGGACTAGGGCCCACTCTAATAATGGCCGGTTAATGAGATCATCTCCTCAGAGGTCCAGTCTCTATATTCTGGATTCTAGACACTAGGGATTTAACATATGAATGCAGAGGTCACAACTCAACCCACAACAGGGAGCAACTTCACCCACTGCACCAATGAGGAAACCTAGGAACAGAAATTTGCCCAAAGTCACTCAGTGAGCAAGCACAGAGCTTGGTTATGACCCTGGATATGTCTGGGCTGTCCAATCCGAGCTGGGCAGTGGTCTATGGACATTCAAACCTGCATCTTTGACAGGGAAGCTGAGATGGGCCCAAGAGACCAGCCAGGGGCAGGAAAGGAGGTAACTGACAGGGTCCTATGTCAGGAAAGTCATAGGATTGGCACAGAGCTGGTGAAGTTGGGAATTGGCAACAGATGCTGCTGAGTGTCTGGGGCCAGCAAGGGCACAATGAAAGGCTGTGTCACATTTCCTTAAGGTCCTGAGTGGAGACAGCAGCAGATGAGAGCTGCATCTGGTGCACACCAGCGAGAGCAAGCTCTTTTAGGCTAGAGACACAGAGACACAGAGAGCCCCTGAGCCATTTCTTCTCCACATTACAGAGCTGCCACTAATATGAACAATGGGAGGTCCGCCTGTCGCTAATTGTTCTGGGAGAAGACAGCGATCCTTGTGTGAGTGTTCAGGCACACGAGAGACATCATCAACACAGTCTAAAGCATCACCAGCTCCTGTACAGGACTGATCTGCAATTGTAAATCCATTAGTGCCGAGCATGAATACTAAGAGCCTGTGTCTTTGCCAAGGAATCTGACATTCTTTTCTGCAAGAGAAGCATATACCCTGTGGAAAAATGATTCTCTTCCTGTGCAATCAGGTCTGTCTCTCCATTTAAATCATGTTTAATAAACTTCTGATCAGTAGAATATTTTGAAGTGTGAATAATATAAGCCTGTCTTTACACTGAACACGAATCATTAGACCAAAGGAAGTGTTTCATACTTTGATGCCCTTGCTCCCTTAAAGAATGGTCTAATAAACAGGGTGGTTCTTTGTTTTGTGGAACATCCCACAGGCCCACTGTCTCTACAGAGTTGTTCCATTTAGCCTTGCACAGCAGGGGTCTACAACCTACAGCCCATGGACCAACTCTAACCCTTGCCTTTGTAAACTGAGTTTTCCATTCAGCTAGGCACTGTCCACTTTGGCATTGCATGGGTAGAATTGAGCAGCTGTGGCACAGTAGGCCTGTGGAGGTGGAAGTGCATGCAGACAGCCAGATGAGGGCAGTTTTGGAATCCTGGCACTAGGGTCTCACAGAAACAAAGTTCCTTCTCTGGCACAGAAAGCTCATCCTACAGAGATATGAGACCATGAACTGTCACCTTGCTCTGGTCAGCCCAGAATAACCAGTGATAAACACTGGTAGGGAGCTGGGGTGGCTATCCACCACTGTTACCTTGACTGGAGGAGAACAAAGATTCCCCGGGGAACTGGGATGGAAGTCACTCATATGACATTCTGGCAGAAAAAAAAAAAGAAGGGCCTGTGTCCCGAGAACTTGAGCAAGGCTGAACTCTAAAGCAGTGGACTAATTTGTTTGTTGGAGAAAATTTTAAAGACAGGACAACATTCAGGCTGTGCCACAGTTACCACACATTGTTATCACCTGTATCTACAGCGAGGGAGACCAGTAAATGGAGACAAAGATATAAAATATGTACCATCTGGCAAGAAAAGGAGCATGAGCTATATTTAAAGTTGCAGACACAGAGGATCTACCAATGAGAAGCTTCATTCTGCACTGGGACCACAGAAAAGGTGTCTTCTGAGAGCCAAACACCAGGATTGAGTTCTTCAACTTGTGAAGGTACTTATTCAATGGAAAGGGTGGAGTTGAAGCCTAGGATGCAGCACATTTTTAGAGGCCTGCTATAAAACGGCTGTTGAAGGGTCTGATTCCCCAGGGTCAGCCTTGAAGGCACATAATGACCTCTGCAGTTGTGCTCTTATGAAGGCAGGCTGCATCTTGAGATGGCTACAAAACATGTCTGCATTGTCCATGTGTTACTGCTTGGGTAGGCATAAAAGATGTAAGAGTGGGAGAAGTCATGGAGGCTTAAGCCAGTGGTTCAGAGAGACAGGCAATGTGTAGCCAGGCTGAATTCCCTGCAAGGAAGTTCTGAGAAAACCTTGTGTGAAGCTATGAAGAAATTGAAGTTGAAATAATGTTTGGGATGCCATGATCATGTGATGTCCATCTAGGCCAGCTGCAGGCATGGTGTGGGGACTTTTCAAAACATAGATCACATGTCTGTAGGTGGCAGACCTGGAAGTTCAGGGCTGCCCAAGCACATCATACCCTGGTGATTCTATCCTGATCCCCAGATGTTGGATATGGAGCTGTGGGATTAAATCTTTTCTCTGCTGTGTTTCAGTCTTTCTGTAGGTGTTCCTTGATAAGACTCTGTTCCTGTCTGGACTTTTAAAGTATTGGCACTGTGAAAAATTATGGATTTTTTTAAAGAGATGGACTAAATTCATTATGAGATGAACATGATAATTTGGGGACCAGAGGTAAAATGTTATGAGTTACAGTGGTGCGAATGAATATCAAGTTGACATGGGGTACCGTTGTGATGGTCAGACTTCATTGCCAGTGTGATTGGATTTGGAATCTGTGAGAGTATATCCAAAGAAGTTTAGGATGGAAAACACCCTACAAATGTGGGCAGCACCATTCCATGGAGTGGAGTCTTGAATAGAATGAAAAGAATTCATTTCTCTCTGCCTGCTGACTGTGGACTCAATGTGACCAGCTGCCTCACGTTCCTGCCAGTGTGCATTCCTTACAATGTTGGACTGTACCCTTAAACTGTGAGCCAAAACAAGCCCTTCATTCCATGACTTGGTGTTGCCAAGTCCACCAACAAGAAAAAGGATGAACCCAACCCTCAAATCTGTTTGTGGGCAATGAATTTTACTCAGGCGGTAACAGCCATGTCTGAGTTAGCGAGTTGAGAGAACCACTGTGAAGGAAGGAAGATGTGGATTCCGAGTCTGTCTGGATGCCCTCAGTTACTTGTGCTAATCTGGGCTTACCCTCTGATCCCTGTCTCTCTCCAGCCTCCTTCCAGGTCTCTTCCAGGAAGGACTTATCTGTGAGGTTATTAATTATTTTCTCTCTACCCTCTGGTTCTGCCTCAGAAGCCACAGGTACTTGAGCATGGGCAAAAGCAATCAAGCTGCTGTTTCCTCTCTGTCTGTGTCTCTCTCTTTGTCTCCCTCTCCTGTTCTCTCTCTCTCTCTCTCTCTCTCTCTCTCCCTGTGACTTCTGTAACGACCTCTCAACCTCTTGCTTTAATTTTGGATGATCCTTGACCAAAGGCTATATCCAGATAAGCTGAAAATATCCCAAGCCAAAAACACATTAGCATTTGTCTAGGCTATAGAACATGGAGCCTAGCAACACAGTGTACTGGGTTCTTTGGTGGTTCCCTTTCATGATTTAGGAGTTGGAGTTGTTACAGGTTCCAGTTTTCTGCCCTGCATCCACAGAGAGCATATTGATGGCCAGGGATAAGAGCTGAGTTCAAAATCCAAAGGGTTGCTCCTATGGAATGAATGTGGCCTGTTGTTCCTTCATAAAGCAAGAGATACATAAAATGGAACTGTTGGGATTCAAGGAGCATGAGCATCCTCGAATAGATCAGGCATTTAGCAAAGAGTTTATATCTAGGGAGTCTAAACTTAGCTGAGGCTGTTGCAGAAGGCTGTGCACCTTGATGAATCTGGCCATGATTCTGAGTGGAAACTATTTGATTTGTGCCTTCCTCCCCCAGCATCAAATCCAGAGGGAGTAAAAAGAAAGAATCATTTACTTAAATTACCATAGAGTTAGAGTTAGGAGTCAGGGTAGACCAGGGCAGCTTGTCCCAGCTAGAGGTTGGGACATAGGTGAAGGTGAAGGTACTTTAGAGAGAGTTCTGGGACAAAGCCTAATAACACACTACCCCCAGGCACCTGTTGTTATGTACTTTACTCTTCTGTTTGTCTTCTTACCGAAGTGACATCAAGGGATCCACAAGGCATGGAAGATGAGGCGTCAGTTTTGCACCCTAGGGTGCATGGGGAGATGCCTAGGATTGGGTGGGAGGGTGCTACTGACCTTAGTGGTTGGAGACCAGGAGTGTTGCTCAACACTCGTAATGCATGGCAGCCTCTGCAGCTGAGAACGCAGCCCATTTGAGTCCCAAATGTCAATGGGGCTGAGGTTGAAAGCCTTCAAATGAAGTGTGTTCACTTGAAAACATAGTAAGTGTGGCCTAGCTGAAGTAATGCAAGGAAAGCTCCCTGGCAGATCTTAGGAAACTGTGTCCTGGTAGAAGACTCAACTCCTGCAAACTGACATCTCTCCCAGCCCCTCCTCCTCTCACACATGCAAATTATTTAACTCTGCTCTTTTTTTCCCCCCAGTGGCTTCATGTGGCTAACCACATTCAGTACAATTTCAATACAGTTTACCTAGGAAAATGTTTTCCAGATCCATCAAGAGAAGAATAAGAAATACCACATGCGGCATCTCTCATCCCCACCCCCCCCCCCCCAGTTTTTACATCTAAAGTCAGGTTGCAATGTATAAGAAGTAGATAGACTACTTTAGATTTTTCTTTTTTTGGTCAAATCCTGTTTGATTTGGTTAATCTCTGTTGAACAGGAGTTTAGCACCAGGTCTTTTAAGCAAGATCATTCCTCTATTAATGAGATCCAGACCTATTCAAGGAAGAAAAATGATTAAAAACTAAATCGTCCCCTTGCTGTTATTCAAATGGATACCAGCAAAGGGGTGATATTTTTGAAGCCTGCACCCTCTCTCTCCCTCCATTTTTTTTAAATCTGTCCTAATTGACTTGGATCTGGCTCATCCTGAGTACGTTGTGTTTTCTTATTGTAACAGTCTTTCTCTGGCAAAATCATTTCCCTCACTAATGAGATCCATCCTCCTAGGATGGGGAGAGAATTTAAAACACACCCACTGTTCTCACCCCCGTTCATTTGAATAGAACCAAAGGGCCCCCTTTCCCAGTGTTCTGTCAGAGAGCTGGGGTTGAGCTCATTAATAAAGACGCGGTTTTACTCCAAAGAGCCCTTGGCATTGAGGCATAACCTAGATTTGAAAGTTGTCTATGCTGAGCCCCTGCTACCAAAGCCACCCCCTGAGCTGTGCGCTCATGATGCAGAGGTCTCATGCATGGGGCAGTGGTCAGCCAGGAGCCAACTCTACCATCTGTTACTGACCTGTGGATCTTCCTGTATGAGGCGTTCTGCCTGGGATGTTTCTCCCCTTTGAGTAGTAGGGCCTTCACTACACAGTGGCCATTTCAGACCTGACTCCCGAGACACAAGGGCCCTCTCTCCGTCTTCTCCAGTTCTAGCTGTCCTTTACCTGGAGTCCCTGCTCAGCTCTGCCATCGCTTCCATGCTATGTCGTCATTTCTTCCTGGGCTCACTGCAGCAGACCCTCTGCCCTCAGACAAGCTCAAGGTAGACACACTGACTCTAGCCCCAGGAGGCCCAACCACTTTGTGGTAATCTCCCTATACTCGCATCTTTCAGATACGTTTACAGCTTAAGAGGAAGCAAGGTCCAAGAGATAGTTCGTGTGATCTGAAATTCCCTATTTTGATTTCAAGCCACGCCCCCCCCCACACACACTCACAATGTGGGGCCAGTGCCTTCAGATGGGTGGACGGTTTACATGTGTTTCTCAAGTTCAGTGCTTATCCATGATGTGCAGGCTGCTCTTCTTCAAGCTTATCTTGGGGCAATGTTTGCAGTCATGTGTTTCTCTTCTGATGGAAGGGCTGAAGACTCACAGCCTATGATACTGGTCCCCTAAGCTGAGGCCTCCTCTCTTGCCATGAGCCCACTGTGTGTCCAAGTGTTGCTTGGCTTATTTGGTCAATGTGTGGGAACTGGAGATCAGGAAGCAGGAACAGGAAATAAGAAAGCTCTGGCTATTTCTTTGGCCCAGATGTAACATCTGCTCTTTGTGATCCAAGAAGCCTACATCTTCTACCAGAACGCATGCTTGTGACAGGCTCACAGCTCCAGTTCTTGAAAACTCTGAGTGTCCCCTGTTTCAGGAATACTGTTCATATCTGCTCTCAGTTTAGAGGCTGAGAACATAACCTCCTATGTGAAAGTATCAGGAGGTTCGAGTGGAGGTGACAGAATCCTCATGAATGGAGGTAGTGTGTTTATAAAAAAGGCCAAAGACCCCTCACTCTTCCTGGATGTGAGGATGCAGTGAGAAGGACCATTTATGAAGAAGAAAATGAGCCAGGTGGCGGTGGTGCATGCCTTTCTTTAATCCCAGCACTCGCGAGGCAGAGGCAGGTGAATCTCTGTGAGTTCAAGGCCAGCCTGGTCTACAAAGCGAGTTCTAGGAAAGGCACAAAGCTACACAGAGAAACCCTGTCTCAAAAAACCAAAAAAAAAAAAAAAAAAAAAAAAAAGAGCGCTTACTAGATACTACCAGCATCTGTATCTTGAATATTCCAATCTCCAGGTGTGGGAGAGATATCTTCCTGTTCTATGTAAGTCATTCGGCTAGTGTTTCTCTGTCACAGTGTCCTGATGTGACAAAAACTAGCATAGGTCTTGTAGAAACTGGATGCAAGCATCCGTGTGGACAGGGATGAGCTGTTACCAAATGTCAGCAAGCATCTGTGAATGACAACTGGTTTCCACCATGTCCCCTTCGCCACGACCCCAGAGGGACGACTGACCACAGTCCCCCTGCCTCCACTGTTGAGTGGTCAGTCACACCCGCAGTGAACTGTCCTGTGTTTGACTTGCATTGTGTAAGTAGCTCAGCCAATCCAGTTGTGTGAATCTGAGTTTATCACATATAGAAGGAAACACGTGAGGACCTGTGCCTGGGTTCCTGGCAATAGACACCATCGTTGTCCTTTACTGAAGTGTCTCCAGATCTTTATTACTACCAGGATACAAAGTGTAAACACTTATTGTAGTTATAAACATCATGAGAAATGATCTATGACCCTCCATAGAGCACACACACACACACACACACACACACACACACACACACACACACACATCTGAATGTCTATGATTTATGCTGATAGTCTCCAGACATCCACATATGTAGCTTGTTCTTCTTAAAATATGACATGCCCTTTGCCCTCCATCTTAGTCTATTTTGTGTGATCATAAAAAAGAACTCAAAGCTGGGGAATTTGTAAAGAATACAAATTTATTTCTTGAACTTCTGAAGGTTGAAGTACAAGGCTAAGGGGCCGACAGCTTCTGTGTTCTGGTGTAGGTGGCTTCCAATAACACCTTTCATCTGGATTACATGTGTTAACTCCTATTCATATCTCAGATGTTAGATGAACATCATTTTCTAGAAAGTTCTTTCCCTGGCCCCATGGTGCCCAGTATCCATAGTTGCACTGGCTGGTTGTGTGTGTCAACTTGATACAAGCTAGAGTCATCAGAGAGGAAGGAGCTTTAGTTGAGAAAATGTCTACATAGATCCAGCTGTAAGGCATTTTCTCAGTTAGTGATCAGTGGAGTAGGTCCTAGCCCATGATGAGTGGAGCCATCCCTGGATTTGTGGTCCTGGGTTCTATAAGAAACCAGGTTGTGCAAGCTATGAGGAGAAGCCAGTAAGAAGCACCCCTCCATGGCCTCTATAACAACTTCTGCCTCCAGGTTCCTGCCCTGGTTAATTTCCTGTCCTGACTTCCTTCAGTGGTGAACAGTGCTATAGAAGTGTAAGCTGAATAAACCTTTTCCTCCCCAACTTGCTTTTTGGTCATGGAGTGTCATCATAGCAATAGAAATCCTAACTAGGACACTTGTGTAACACCAAAACTAAAAGGTTCTGGGAAAACCTACCAGAGTGTTGTAAATGACCATAAATCAGGTTTTGCCTTAGTGTATGTAAAATGTGTCCACTAATGTTTATTGACACTAGCCCCACCCAGACATGAAAGCCCACCCCCTAGTACCAGCTGAGTAGCTTGCTTCCTGTGCTATGTGAGCAGTGCAAAGATGGGACCCAGGCTGATGACTAAAGCCCACTCATAAAACGCCTTCTCTATCAAGCACCTTAGTTCTGGAATCCAGCCACATGGGAGAAGGTATGCCACATGTCAAAGCTGTCTATACGGGTGCTGTTAGTGGCCACCTGCTATGAGGTCCTGGCCACAGTCATCTATTACTTCAGTCACCAGGAAGGGAGATCTTGAGACGACTCCAGCCTCAGTCCCTGGAGCCTCAGTCCCTGGAGCGAGGAGCACCCAGGAGAACCTGGTAGAGTCAGACCAATGGGAGATGAAAAAGATGATAATCACAGTGATAAATGAGTGTTCCTTGCAATTCTGAAGTTAGGGTAGTTATTGCTTCTGTTGTCAATACTCAGCATACTTACTATTGAATAGCTATACATGTGGGATTTTTTTTAACCATTCCTGCTAAAATCCAACTCCACGTTCTTCATAACATGTTGGTCTTCTAATCCATGGTTTCTTGCTTTAAGATTATGTATTGATTACAACTTTTATTTCCTATAAATGTTTAATATGGTCTTTATTTTATAGGAGTTTTAGGTTTATAAGAATATGGCTTGGAGAGTCCTACATGCTCCATCCCCAGTCTCCCCTACTATTGATAGGCTCCATCAGTAGGGTATATTAATCATAGTCAATATATCAGTGTTGATGCATACTTATTTTAACCAAGTCTCAGCTTTGTTCAGATCTCCTTGGTAATTAATGCAGTGTTGCTATGCCTGAATTCAACTTGGGTACCAAATTATGTTTAGGTGCCCTGTCTTGTCAGACTCCCTTGTCTATGATAGTTGCTGACACTCCTTGTTTTGGATGATCCTGGCGATTTGGGTATTGCTTGGGAATTGGAAGGATGTTCCTCAGCAGGGTTGGGTGGTTTTGAAAGGAGGGTCAGAGAAGCAAATGTCTCCTTTCATAGTGGACAAGGGGCAGATCTGACACAAGTCCTTAGAGTTGCTGTGGCCTTGAGCAAGCTGGTGTTGGCTGAGGGCATGCCTCCCAGCTTTCCTTTTAATCACTCCCTCCTACCTTTCCCACTCTGCTCCGTGGATGCCTCTCTGAGCATGCAGTGGGAGAGGGGGGAGCTGTGCTCCCCTTGCTTGTGGACAGAAAATTTATATAAAGCATTTGAAAATCATCTGCTTGAGATATTTGTCTCTTCTCCATATTAATCTGTTTATGTCATGTGATCCAATGTTATTTGATTCAGTTTGTTACTCACACTGTTCCAGGTTTGTCCCCCTAGAGAACTTTCTGGTGGCTTCATGTCCCTTTCCCATTTCTCATCATCCCTGGGACTCTGGGGAAAGCATGTTTTCTGACTGACATATCATGGGTTTATGTTGTTGGAATATGTTATTGCCTTGCCCATTATTCCAGGGACCAGGAAACACTGAACATAGCTTTACACAGCCCCCCCCCTCTTCTTCAATTGCTCCAGACATTATTAAAAGAAGTATAATATCCTAATTATCTTCAGAAATGTGTAATTCATTTGTTGACAAGTGATTAAAACCATTAACCAAATTGACATGTGTCTACAAAACACAACATAGCAATCTCACTTACCTTAAACAAAGATGAGGTAAAGTCTACCCAGAAGCATGCTTGGTTGTATCTACCCTAAGAATGCAAATGGATTTTGTTATTTTGACACTTGTTTTATTTACAGATCTAAGGGGCACACATGAAATGGCCATCTCTGTAAATACTGAAAGGAAGCTGAAAAATTAAAGTGTGCATCTTTTTAAAAATACCAATAAACTTAATAATTAAAAGACTAAAAGCCCAATAAAAATGTACCAAAAAACGCCACTTGGGGCTAGAGAGATGGCTTAGCCATTAAGAGCATTTGTTGCTCTTGCAAAGAAGCCAGGTTTGGTTCTCAGCACCCACACAGTGTCTCACAACTATCTGTATCTCCAGGTCTAGGGCATCTGACAAGCTCTCTGACCTCCATGCCAAACAATCATATGGTGCACATACATGCATACATGCATGCAAAGCACACAGATGATAAAACAAATAAAAATAGACTTTTAAAATATACAAAACATTGAGTCAATACTTCACCATAGGGGATGCACACACAGCAAACATATATGGGAAGAAATGGCATCATTATAAGCTATCAGGGGAATACAAAGTCAAGGTATAATGAGCCAAAACTCAACAGGGTAAAGCTGATGATTGACAGCCATGTGTTGGTGAGGCTGTGGAGAGCCTCTTATTCATTGCTGAGGGGAATGTAGAACAGTGTAAGCATGTTGGAAAATGGTTCAGCAATTTTGTGGAACATCCATCCTCCACCAGCCTTATGGCCCTGTCCTTGCACTCGTGTGGATTTATCTAAGAGAAGGGGAAACATGCTGACACCAGGACACGTGCAGAAATGGCCTGAGCTATTTCATTGTAATAATGCCCAATTGGACAGGACTTTGTTGTTTATTGAGAGGTAGAAAAGACAGGGAGATGGAAGGAACATGGGGTAGTCAGAAGATCAACCAGAATTCAGGATGTATAAAGTAATCCATAGGGAAACCTGAAACTTTGTAAGCTAATTAAACTACAAAAATAAAATAAGAAGAGGTAGATGGATAAATGAATTGTGATATGTCTGTAACATGGACTTCTCAGTCATAAAAAAGAATAGATGCAAATATCTATCTTTATCTATAGGACAGATGCACATCCAAGGATGTGCAGAGAGACATCATCAAACACTTAGATAGGGATGGACAGTTATGTGGTTACAGATATACTAGAAGTAAATGCATCTGTTTTCTCACCTACAAGTCAGCATCCTCTTAGTATAGGCATGTAAGGACCATATTCCTAATGTCTGGAAAAAGACAAAGGCATCCATTGTTGACAAAATTGTTAAGAAATGAAAAGTCTAAAAAAAAATGTAAAACAAACCCAGCTCCCATCATTAATATTAACTATATCAAGAAAGAGTGAAATGTCTGGGAATAAAGTTAATAAGAAATATGGAAGCCCTTTAAACAGAAACCCTTACCTACTAAGGAATGCAAAGAACCAATGAAACAAGTTCAGACCCTCAGCTCTTGGGGTCACAGCATACAAGCATGTGTGAATACAGGGGGTGATTCAAGGGCTTGGGTCAGAAACTGGAAGAACAGATGAAACACAGGGGCCTTCAGGGTGTGTACAGCTGCTCAAGTGAAGACCACTTCTAGTGAAGACCACTTACACAGGTCATTTTTGTATGTCTTATTTCTTGCCTATTCTAGTTCCTTACAGGCAGTGAATACTTTGGTTATTGATTCTCAATGAGAATTGTACGGTAAAGTAATAGCAGCCATCCCAGCCTCTGCCGGTGGAGAAACACCCACATTCTGCTTCCTACTTCATGTCAGGTTCTGTCAATCCACCAGCAAATGGACCTCACTCACCCCAAGCTTCTGGTGTCAAAATGACAGAGAATGAATGGTCAAAAGGATTTTTCCAGACTCATAACTGCCAGCATGGTAATGCCTCCCTCGAGACATGAAGTACTCTGTGTTCCTGGAGGATTTTAACTAGAAGCCAAGAGTAATAACCTTGGAAAGTAGCTGAGAAGGATTTGGCAGAAAGAGCAGAAGGCTGGAAAAAATCATTTACACTACCTCTTCTAACCTGGCTTTGGGGTTCTTGGCCCAGTTCTTTATTCCTTCCCTTCCCATCCTCTCATCCATCCTACACTGTGACATAGAGTGAAGGGTAAATACAGGCTCATTAATCCCCCCAAACCGAGTCATTGACTCTCCCCCGATCCCACTTCCCCCTGTCTGCTGTGCATGTTCTACAGACACATGACATTTTACCATGTCATACTGTATGTAAATATCTCTGTGTGTATCTCTCATTACAGGCTACAGGTCTGATTTAAAGACTTTGCATTAGGACATCTGGTACCCCAACGCAGAGTCCTATGCAGAGGATAGAGGGCATCCCTTCTAAACTGACACTTATCCCTAGATCAAACTTGACTGAGTTGACAGTGTTGCTAACTGATTCTGCCTCATTTTTAACAGGCATCCTTTATTTCTTACCAGACTTTCTTTTCAAATGGACTCGCCACTCCCTCTTCAATCAGTAGTGCATATTTTTCTCTGCATATTAAATTCCTTGGGTAATAATGTTTGTTTGTTTTCTAAATCGCATGCTTCCTCCTCTTGGCAAACAGGAAATGACAGAGTATGGACTCAACTTCTCCCCCTGGGAGATTCCCATTCAACTTCAAGTCAGGAACCAATCGGTATTATTCATTTAGTGGAGGTAAATTACAGATCATGTTTCTGAGATATTGATAAAAATAGTGATTAGCAATTGCTTGCTTAATAGAGAAGAAAAGGTCTGGCTGGGGTCTAATGGGAGTTGACAGGGTTGTTTTATTAGTGTTCGTAATTGATCCTTGATTTAAGTGGCAGCCATCTTAGTTTAAAAGATGGCCCCTAACAGGAATGGACAACGGGTAATAAAGACCCTTCAATTAACATAGCTGAGCCTTTCGTGTATAAATCTGCCTTGGATCTGGACATTTATATTTCAAAATACAATACTGATCTGGGCAGATCAACGTCCAATAGCCCGGAAACAAAAAGGAAGAAAGCAGCAGTGTACAGTGCTTCCTTCCACTCAGGTTTCTCTTTGATGTGTTTTACATCCTTGTTACATTGTTACCTTCTGTGTATTATTCAAACACATCTACAAAACAGGGCAACAAAAAGAAGAGCCTTTTGAAAGCACGTAACTCCAGCACCTTCCATTTTAAAGGAGACTTTACCTGAGGAGCTAAAGACTTGAATTTTTGCCTCTGAATCAACCACAAAAGCCATTTAGTTATTTATTAAACAGGTGCATGGTGTTTGTGGTGTGATAAATGCTTTGTGAATGTTGGCTAAATTAATCCCCCACACACTGCATGGTCTGAGTACAGTTAGTTACCTCAATGTGGATTATGTCGCTGAAGCTCAGAGAAGCCAGTCATTTGCCTAAGGCAGCACAGCCAAGGAGCCACCACAGCCAGGAAGCCACCACAGCCTGGGAGCCACCACAGTGGGATTCATGCCCAGCATTCCCAGAATTCTCAGCAAGTCCTTTTTGCCACTTCCTGATTTAGAATCTCATACCCTTGTATATGAGGAGCACATCTTGGTGTGGGGGTCTTGCTGATTAGATGTGAACTGTCAAAATTATCAACTGTGTGGTTTGAATATAACTGACAGTCACTTAAACTAATGCTGTCTATAGCAACATTTCCAACTCTGGATTTTCTGATTTTCCTTTACCCACCCCAGACCCCTTCTGTTCTTCTTTCTGACACAGGGTCTCTTTTTTGTCCTCTAGGCTGGCCTAGAACTTTCTTTTTTCTTTTTTTTCGGGGGGGGGGGGGGTTGAGACAGGCTTTCTCTATGTAGCTTTTTGCCTTTCCTGGATCTATCTCTGTAGACCAGGCTGGCCTCGAACTCAATAAAGATCTGCCTGCCTCTGCCTCCCGAGTGCTGGGATTAAAGGCCTGTACCACCGTACCCAGCTATATTTTCTCTTTCTTGTTTATTGATTATAAAGTAAATGTATATTTATGCTACAAATGGAGCATGAAGAAAAATGGAAAGTAAATTCACTTGATCTAAACACAGGTGCTTAACCCTGTAAAAATATTTAGTAGTACTGTATAAGTATGTTTATAAAGATGAAATCACACTGTCTTTGAACACTGCTTTGTAACCTGTTGTATTTGCCAACAATGGGTTATTGAAATATGCAATGGCCTTGAAGAATTCAGATTGCCCTTTCATTGACTGCATATCTGCCCATTGAATAGATGTACCACAATTTATTTAACCAAAATAATCGTTAAATGTTTACTTCATCCCCTTAGTCTAAGTCATCGAGGTAATCCCAAGACTTTATGTTTTACAAGCCACGGGGGAACTAGTCTGTGTTATATGGGCAGCCCTTGAGAAAACCACACTGAGAAGGGCCTAGGGACTTTTTCCAGGAGTAAAGAAGAAAAATGAACCTTGTACCTTTGCCTTCTGAGGTTAAATCACAGCTAAAAGCTGTATTAGGCCTTCCTGTTTCCCAGAAGGCTGGCTTTTGGTCCCTGAAAGGAATGAACAAGGAGAACAGGGCAGAAGCGAGATGTTGTCAATGGCCCCTAGTCTTTTCCAGGGATGTTTCCATTTCCCTGGTCCCTGCACACCATCCTCATTTGCTGGCCCTCTGAGGCTGGACCATTTCTATCCCTTCAGTGAAATCTGCAGGTCACACTCATCCCTAGAGTTGAAAGGAAGTGTTCTATAGCTCTCAGCTAACAGAAACGCCAAAATGAGTTTCCTCCTGGGAACACAAGATGATTGTGGCTGCTGTCCACACTGGAGAAATGTCCTGCCCAGAAATGTAAATAAAATGCTAGGTGGTTATTATGCCAGACTGAGTCTCTTTATTAAAGGACCCTTGCAACACAGTTTTCTAATGAAATTGGATCACCTGCAGACCTTTCATTCGCCAAGAGAAAACTGGGTGAGAAATTGGGGAAGAATTTTTTTTTACTAGAGAATAGAAAGGAAGTTTCCTTATTTTCAATGCATTTAAAATTTGTGCTCTATATCTATGCATCACTTTCATTTTATTTCTATATATTATTTATTTATTTTTTATTTTTTATTTTTTACACATCAGCCATGGGTTCTCCTGTCCTCCCCCCTCCCGCCCCCACTCCCACCTTCCCCCTATCCCCTCCCCTCCATTCCCATCTCCTCCAGGGCCAAGACTCCCCTGGGGATTCATTTAAACCTGGTGGATTCAGTACAGGCAGGTCCTGTCCCCTCCTTCCAGGCTGAGCAAAGTGTCCCTGTGTAAGCCCAAGGTTCTAAACAGCCAGCTCATGCACTAAGGACAGTTCTCGGTCCCACAGCCTGGATGCCTCCCAAACAGATCAAGCTATTAAATTGTCTCACTTATCTATATTTTGCATTTTGTGTGTGTGTGGAAAGAGAGAGGGAGAGACAGATGCCTACTTAAAGTGCACACCAATATGAGCAATGTTAATGCCATATTCTTTTAGATGTTCCAACTGTATGGAAGCTCACTGAGATGTAAGAAGTTGGGTCTGGGCAGTGCTTCTTGGAGGGGCTATGCTAATTTGCTATATGACTGTTTCTTAACTATAGGGATTTTTTTAAGCAACAAAGCAAATTTTAGAAATTAAAAAATAAAATATCAGAATGCCCAGATTTTCATTTGGGATTCTATCACTTCTAATCAAGTAAAAGTTCTGAATCAATCACCTGTTTAAACAGCAATGCTGGTTTCCTATGAGCACAATGGCTTAGAGAGGCCGAGTGTCTTTGGGAGAATGCGCTAGAAAGCTTCTTCCCATGTGAGCTCAAAGAACTGTTCAAATGGACTCAGCAAAGTACTAGTGTAGTGTTAGTGCCAAGGGGACAGAGAGGCTATGGCAGGGGCAGCGGCTTAGATGAAGGTTGCATCTCAGTCCTTGGGCGTCACCTTCCTTACTGGGCCACTTTGGTTGCCAAAACATAACACTTGGCAAGAATCCAGCTGCCATTAAGAGGCCTCTGGAACCTGCCCAATACACTGGCCGCATTTTTACACTATCTTGAGTATGTGTGATAAAATATGAAATATCATATTGCCACATATAAAAGAGGATATTTGAGCCCTAATAAACTTACTTCATGTTGCTCTTAAATCTAACAGCAGGAAAGTGTAAGCATGCTACCCTGAAAGTGTGATTTGGGCATTTCCTTTTGTAAAACACACTTATAAACAAAAATGCAAACACACACTAAGACGTTTTGATGGGTCATCTTGATTGGCATTTGATTAGACTTGGAATCAACTAAGAGACATGATTCTGGGCCAATCTGTGAGGGCACTTCCAGAATTAGGGGAGGGGATGGGCCCTTCCCCAGAGCAGACATCCATTTCTGGTGATGGCCAAGAGATGAGGAAGCCCAGTGGAAAGTGATGCTTTTGTGCCTGCCTGCCTGCCTGCCTGCCTGCCTTCTCTCCCTGTTGGTGAGGGCATCTGCTCTGCTGCTATTGCTCCTTCTGACCTGGAAATGCAGCTTCTTTGCTGTCATGTGTGTAAAGAACTGAGATTCCCAGGAATCTCGAAGGCTTTCATCACCAGATTGGGACTACTGGGGAAAAATAGTCTCATGGACTGAGCAGCTCCAGCATTCTCCAGCCTCTCCAACATTCAGACAGGCATCTGGCAAGTCAATCTAATAAACACTCTTTTATTATATATTCATTGCATTGGGTCTGTCCCTCCAAGAGCACTAATACAGATTCCCTCACATGTAGGTACCTGGCTGGGTATGTATTTGAATGAAGACAGGTAGGTGTCCAGGAGGATGAATAAAGGAGATAAAACACACATACATATTCACTGCTTTATCAGTCACATCAGCCTGGAGGGAACCTGTTTACAATGGACTCAAGTCAGATGATCGGCGGGATACATTCACAAATTGATACATTAAGCCAGCATCTTTAATTTCGTGCAATAAAAATATTTCAAGATTATTATTTTCAAGACTAATCCTACTCTTTGCAATTGACTGCCCGGCTCATTGTTTGGGACTGTCTTTGTAATAACTATTTATTTAATCCTTCCATGATCAAAGATGCACAGTTGAAGGTGTACAGTGCTTATTAGTGAGTTTGGTTTAAATGTGACAGATCAAAAACAGCCACCCCTGTTTCCTGAAAAACCAAGAAAATGAAAGAAAGCATAAAGAATGCCAAAAGTCAGTCAAAGGGGGAGGAGTAAGTGCAGCCATGTAGAAGGTGGGAGGTGTGCAAGGTGGGAGCCAGGGAATGTGGGTTTCCATGGAAGATGGTGGGCATGGAAGATGGGGGGCACAGGACTTTAAGTAGCCTCATGCCAACTCTGTTTTTATCATTATATTGGGACACCAGCTATGGAATGAACCTGCTTCAGCTACAGTATGTTGAAAATATGGGCATCAGAAGATTGTGTAAACCCAACACATAGGAGAGAGGATGAAAAATGATGAAATAGCGTTTTAATAAATGGCAAACATAAAGTACATCATTTCAGCTATGGACATGCAATACCAACTAGATATTTATATATTCATGTGTTTACATTTAAGCATAACTTTTACTTATTTAGTATTTACTTTAGGGGTGTGTGTGTGTGTGTGTGTGTGTGTGTGTGTGTCTTTTTGTGTGATTTGCATGTGAGTAGAGGTCAGAGGACAACTTGAGTTATTCTTTTTGCAACATGGACCTTTATCTTCTGGGCCATCTCTCCTGTTCCTGGGCAGGTGTTTGAAATGGATGTTCTGAGCTGATTATGCCCTGGATTAAACAGAGTACTTTGTTATTGGGCTTAAATCTGACCTTAGGAAACTATCTCTGTCCAAAATATGCCCAAAACATTAGATAAAGGAAACTGAGCTGTTGTTCAGTAGTAACATTTACACAGCAAGAGTACAGATGTAGAGTCTGGAACCTTTGCTCTGTGTTTCATTTCTTCTGCTCTACCCACCAAGGGCCCAGCCTGGTAGTTCTAGACTTATCCTGGGCAGGTGCTTGTCCCCTGGCTTCATACACTCACACTATTGCCAGGACACACTTGGAGGGTGATGCCCCTGTGAGCTTTTTCTAGCCTCTATAAGTATAATTGAGAATTACTAAAAATTGCCAGTTTATTCGTCCTATGTATTTCTGAAATATGAAATGCTATGACTAGGCTGGATAGAGTTTTCGATTGTGGCTAGTTTGGTATAGAAGGTAAACACAACACTCTTCAGGCTGTTGCCAGGAGATGGCAAGAACACACAGCAGCATGCTGAATTGATCAGCTCCTTGGGTTTCATGTAGAGTAACTGCAGCATCACTCAGGACAGAGAGATTGCCCTACAGGTCACTTTTTACCTTCCTTCCTTCCTTCCTTCCTTCCTTCCTTCCTTCCTTCCTTCCTTCGTTCCTTTCTTTCTTTATCTTACATCTATTTATTTGTATTTATATGTATGTGTGTGTGCCTGCCTGAGTTTATGTGCAGGTGTCTGAGGAGGCCAAAGGACATTGAATGTCCTGGAATTAGAACTTCAGGAAGTTGTGAGCTACCTGGTGTGGGTGTTGGGACTAAGGCCAAGTCCCTTGGAGAAGTGGTAAGAGCTCTTAACCACGGAGCAGCTCTCTTGTCCTGGTTTTCAGTTTTTATGGGTGTGCCCAATCAGGGGTCCACAGTCACTGGAGAACACCACCTGTTGTCTGGAAAGACTTTTCCATGCTGGAAACTGAACTTCCTCAAGGGCAAAATGACAAAGGAAGAAAGAAGAGAACACTAATAGGGTCCCAGTAAAGCATAAGAGGGCATACACTTTCTCTGTGGTGCGGTGTATTTTGAGGAAGGTAGCTGTACTGATTGTTTTATTGATTGTCTGTTCTTTGTCAAGTTGACACAAGCTAGAGTTCTCTGGGAAGAGATCCTCAATTTAAAAAATGTCTCCATCTGTCTGGTCTGTAAACAAGTCTGTAGGGGCATTTCATTAGCTGGCAATTGATGTGAGAGAACCCATCCACTGTGGGAAGTTCTGTCCATGGGCAGGTGCTTCTGGGAGTTGTAAGAAAGCAGGCTATGAAAGGCACAGGGAGCAAGACAGTAAGCAGCATTCTCCCATGGCCTCTGCATCAGCTCCTGTATCCAGGTTGCTGCCCTGCTAGAGTTCCTTCTCTGACTTCTTGTGATGGACAGTTCCTGGAAGTGTAAGATAAAAGAAACTCTTTCCTCCCTAAATTGCTGTTGGTCATTGCCTTTATCACAGCAATAGATACATAACTAAGAAATTTGCCATTGGTATAATTGGAAAACCCATGACCTTATCAGATACCTTTATCCCAGAGCCATTGGTAAGTGCTCTGGTGGATGATCCTGTGCCCATACACATATAGGCAGCATTATTCCAACTCACTGGGCTATAAGCAAATAAATAAGAAAAAGAGGATGTGAAGATGGAAGGGAGGGGTGTTAGGGAGGTCCTGGGAAGAGTTGGTGGATGGGAGGGGCACCTATGGTCAGAATACATTGTATACATGTATGAAAATTTCTCTAATAATGAATAAAATAGTTACTCAAAAATTTCATTCTCCTATAGGCAAGGAAGTGGAGACTCAGTGAGGTTCTCTGCATGCTTTGTTTAATATCATTTAAATTGCTGTGTGAGTGTGCACTTTAGTAGGAACATGAACATTATTTTTTGAAGATGATGTTTTCCAGCATTAGTCTGTGAACAACAACGAAGGAACAGCTGCTGCTTAGAATCAGTATTGACTGTGGATGCTAATTAGGTGTGCTCAATGCTTCACACACCGGACTCTCAAAGCCCCAGTGTGTAGGGACTATTAACCTTTGCTTCCAGAATTTCACTGGCTTTGGGTGAAGGTCGCAGGTTGAGAGGATTTGAGCAACTTTGCCCCAGTGCAAACAATTTAACCAAGGGCCCATCAAAATGAAAACTGAGTTGTTGAGAGTGTTGCTAAAAATCTACTAACCAGGGCTCACACACTGTGGTGGTATGAGGACACATTACACTCACCTTCAGTGTATATGATGGAATGATGTCGTAGGACACTCACATGCAGTGTGTACACAGATGCTTTTTGATCTCAGCTCCTGGCCATAGAGATGCTTCTCCTACCCTCCTATATCTTACAGTTGGCCATGAAGATGTTCTTTGCTTTATCTTAGTTTGATAGTAGGTCTTCTATATAATCATTCTAGAGGGTCCTGCCCAGAACATGGAGGAAGGAATGTTGTTCTGGAAGGCCAGGAAATCTCTGAGTAGAGTTTTGCAGGGGCACCCCTCCCAGCTTGCCACCACCTATGCTATATAGGCTCATGAAATCCCCAATAGTTTGGGTGATGAGGGGGCTGGACAACTAGGCACGAGGAGGTTCCTAGGGATAGGATGCCAGGAGGGAGTGGGGGAACTCCTCACTCCTCCAGCCTGCCCTGTATTCTCTCCTATGTGTTCTCTGTGATCACAAACAGTGCTGTATTGAAGGTCCTTGTCCTCATGGGAAACAATATTGATTCAGTTCTGTATGCTCTAAAATGCCAAGCTATGCACTTAGACCCTAGGCCCTCTGACACCACCACATATCTCTTTTAAGCCTATATTTTTCCCAGCTCCACTTAGCATATAGGTGACCAAGAGGCAGAGAGCTTCACAAGGCAAAAACATTCCTAGCAAGAAGTAAATGGAAGCCCCAGGCCAACTGTCCCTAGAGCAGAAGATGATGACTACTCATTGAACTTCAGGATGAGACATAATTATTTGAGTCCCCAACACTCTGAGTCCAGCAGGTCTGCTTGTTAATGCTTGGCTCATAGCAGTTTCTTAACTATTAAGCATGTAACATATCCTTTGTACAGAAAATAATTATATAGTAGCTCATTAGGTCTCATCTTGTTCAGGAAAAGGTGGAGGAGAGGTAAGGGATATATGGAGAGATCTACAGCTGACCGTGGGATTAAAACCCAAGGTCAAAATTTTCAAAGGCAGAAGAAAAAGTATGTTCCTCTCTAGAGATTTCGTTAAATTTTGAATGATGAAGAGGAAGTATTGCCTGTGGTTGACAGTAGCTAACATTTCACATTTGAAGGGCAGGCCACTAAGAATAATGTCTCCTCTGGACAGTGTCTTCCACCTGTGGCTTCTTATACTAACCCGGTGAGACACCATGACTGTGCATTCTTTTATGAGAACGCCGTCCAAGAACATGGGAGATTCATAGACTCCATGGTTGCACTCAACAAATTAGCTGTGCAAACATGTTTCTGAGGAAAGACTCCTGAAGAGCACATGCAGTGTTCAAGCATCCTCAAGCACTGCTGAGCACCCTTCGCCAGACAAACACACGATGGACTAATTATAGCCATTCTTATCTGTTCATTAATCCCCATCCTTGAAGGGCCACTGCTAAACTACGCTAGCCTACTTCTGGGTAACGCCTGTCCTTGAAGGAAACAAAATTGGATTTCTTTAAAAAAACATTTTCTAGATCCAATTTCTCACCATTCAGTCAGAAGACCCTCCAGATAATTAGTGTGAATTAGTGAGGTTTTTGTGGTCATAGCACTTCAATGTCTTACTCACCCTGCCCAGAACTTAAAAATGACGAAATGGAAGGCAGAATGGTGGTTCCCTAAATTGTACATGACTTGGGGATTTTTGGGAAGAACTTAAATTGTAGCCTTCATCGAGGTTTCATTTACAAGTGAGTAGAATGAAGGGGGGCGGGGTGGCCAGATATTCAGCAAGGAAAATACCAAGGTGCAGTTTGCATTTCCATGGCTTGGGGGCTGTTGGTTTCTCAGCTGGTGTGCCAACCAGTTTCCCCACCATGACTTCCCCTCAGCCAACAAAGTCAGCCAGAGTCAACCTTGTGGCTCTGCCGGGTACTCCCTGTCTGTGGAATCATGCCAGCCGTGAGCTCAACCCATCACCATGATCCTCATCTTGAGTCCGGGATGTGAACTTGGGACTGGGCCTGTCTGTGCTCCATTTTCCATCCAATATCAGGCCTCTTCTCACCACCCCTTGTTGGTTTTATTGGCACTGGGGACCATCTCACTGGGACAACCACCAGAGAGCTCTACAGTCTTAGCTAGAGACCCCTCATCTTACCCTGCCTGGGCCAAATCACTCTTGCCTTGGCTCCATGAGTACATAGGTCATCCATGATCAACAAGGTGGGCTCTTGGAAAGTGTTCAAATCTCAAGTCTCTATGTCTGTAACTTGGTGTCTGAAGACAATAGAAAGTCATTTGCTGTCAGTTCCAGGAGCTAAGTCCAAAGTCAAGATGTGGGCATAACCTTCCCAACACCCCCTGCACGTGCCCCTGCCACTTCAGGTTCTAGGGAGGGATTGCTAATCTCTTCTTTGCTGTTTATGGATTTTGGGATCCTCAGTGTTCCTTTGCTCTGGATTCTATCTCCTCAGTCTTTTCTCCTCTTAAAAATTTTAACGCCAAGGGCGCAGCATGGGTTCCTTTAGACTTGGCTAATCATTTTTACAAAGATATTATTGCAAAATAATGTCATACTGTGAGGTTCCAGATGGGCATGAGCTTGGACATGTTGTTATCAATCTAAAACAAACAGAAAATAACATCTGTATCAGATAAGGTTTTCATTTTAGTGTGTGTGTGTGAAAGTGTGTATGTGTGTATGCGTGTGTAGGATGACAATGGATAAATGGTTTTATTTATCTATCTGTTCAATCGCCATACATCCATGTATTCAATGAAAATCTGATAGACATATAAAGAGTACAAGACCTATCACTTGAGAGACTTACCATTCAAAGCAAGTTGTGAAAAAAATGAAAACTAGTTAAGAATCCTTCAAGGAAAAGTGATGGTGGCCGGTGAAGTGGTTCAGTGGGTAAAGATACTTGCTGCCAAGCCTGCAAACTGGGTTTGATACCCTGGACCTACAAGGTGGAAGGGAGTAACAGAAGCCCTCAAGCTATCCTCTGACCTCCATAAGGGTGCATGGCATATTCATGTACTGACCTAAATAAATGGAAACATAAAAAATTTAAGAAGTAAAAGACTAGAGAGTTCATGATATTGCTCATGGTGGTAGAATGCTTGCCTAACATGGTTCTATCCCAAGCCCCATGAAGATGAGAGAGAGAGAGGGAGAGAGAGAGAGAAAGCCACAAGTCAAATGAAGGAAGACACTAAATTCAGAAAAATGAGCCTGATCTGACTTTGTGGAACACAGTGTTCAAATAGATCTTGAGATTTATAAGCATATGAAAAGGGGCTCAACAGGAAATAATTCCATGTATGATGTCTATACAATAGAGCTAAAAATACCTCACTGTTTTATCTGAGCGAATATCTCAACCAAGCTATGTTTCTTAAGGGGTCCTTCATGCAGTTGAGCATTTCTGCTTCCCTTTGTCAGCACAGTAGAGTACATCTCAGCCATGGATTATGAAGGGTGACATGTTCACTGTCATAATTCCATGAGATCCAGTGCCATTGAAAATATTTCCTTAAGCACAATAAAAACCCAGGTCAGAGTTCACTGCTAAGAATAGCTCAGGGTACAAGTATCTCCTTTACTATCATCAATTAAGACAATGGCACATAAAGATGGCTAAGAATGTTTGCCAACCTCACAGGATTTGGAATCACTGAAGGGGCAATCATGTCTGGGCGTGTCTATGAAGGATAATCTCCATCAAGGAAGACCCACCCATGGGCAACCCCCTTCCAGGGGTGGAGTTCCAGGTTGAATAAAAAGATTGGAGTTGAGTACCTGCATCGGTTGTTCTCTGTGGTCAGAGTGTGCATTCAATTACTGGGATGGACTGTGTGCCTGGATTGGTGGAGCAGGATAAACTCTCCCTTACTTAAGTTGCCTTTGTTAGGAATTTTATTCCAGCAAGGAGATGAGCCATTAATACACACTGTTTATGGGATCTCCCAGAGGTTGTGATTTCAATAAAACCACCAGAAAATCTAGCACATGGGACTTCTACCCATGAGCCATTAGCAATACAGCTTGGACACTGAGTAATTAGAAACAACCATTTTTATGGAGGGCTCAAAGAGATTCAGAGACCCCAAATGCAGCTTGCTTCCACACACAAGCACACACACACAGAGGATGCCTCTGGATTCCTGCCAGGCAGGCTGCTCACCCACCGACCTCTCTAAGCAGAACGCCCTCCATCTTCTCTAAGCAAAATGCTCCAGTAGGGAACTAAACACCTCACTGTTGGGAGGAACTCAGATGGATTATCTATGAGCTTACAGCTTAAGTTCCAGTCCATTCTTGTAAACAAATAAATAATTAAAGCCCATTAGCACACTCGGGGCCCTCGTCTCATGCTTCTTGGGCTCCCATCAAAGCCGTGATCCCTGTCAGCCGCATTGCACAGGGTCTTAGAGACACTGATGATTAATTGCTTTTACATTTTGGAAGTCTGTCCAAAAATGTTGTAAAACGGTGTTTGGTGTGCTCTTGCCAAAGCATGTTCAGGAGGGCTCCAGAGGGGGACGTGGGCACACTTGAGACAGTCAGGGAGGCAGGAGTAATCTGCCCTGGTGTAGCTACCATCTCTGCTCTGGAGTAGTTTCAAAGACAGGTACAGTCCAGCTTGAGATGGCAGAGAGGGATCCAGACTTGCTCCAACCAGAATGGCCTTAGCAACTTCTTAGTAACTGAGAGTAAACAGAGAGAACCAATTAGGGTTCTGAAAACTCTTTGATTTACTGGCAATCAGGAGGCAGAAATAGAAAACCAAAGAGAGGCTCGTCTTCCTCAGCATCTTGGGTGCCAAAGCCCTCGATGAAATTCAGTACCGAAGGACTGGGGCATGCTCTCCTCCTTGCTGGCCAATCCCGCCAGCATCAGTAGCATGGGCAGGCCTCACACTGAGAGCCGCCTCTCTGCCTCTGCTCTATCAACTCCACATGTTGCCCCTGTGGCCGTCTTTGTACTTAATAGAACTTGTCAAAACATATCTATCAGCTGTATGGAGACCAGCTCTGGGTGGCCAGGGAGTGCTGGCTGGAAGCACTCTGCCATTCCCGGCAGCGATATGTTCCCCCTACTCTGTCCTCCTCAGACTGAGGGAGATGAACACATACTGTGAAGTCATTGGGTTTTAAATATTTTTCTCACCAGCAGCTGGTGCTTCATCTGTAGTCTCCAGTCTCCACTTTTAGGGGGAGTTTTCCCCTCAGAATTGCGAGAAACAAATGTTTCCGTGTTCTTGGTGGAACTTTTACTACCTTAAATATATGTAAAAAATGACTATACATAGATATACATAATTCTATATATCTGTATAAATGTACACTGAGGAGGGTACTTATGATACAGATGTGTGCACATATATTACATGATGTTTATACACAAGCTGATAAGTATGTATTTGTACATGCATATACATAGTTCACATACATGATGGTGTTTATTTTATATGTACTTAAATATTTATAACTATTTCTGTCCCTGGAATTATAACACAGTATGTTCATCCAAGAACTTGGTCTCTATGGTTCTCGGCGACATCTTGCCAGGCGTCTGACTTTCCCTGAGCCACATCCAAGGCCACCAGAATTGTCTTGTGGCTAACATCCAGATGGGACTCACTCATCCGCTATTGGCCTGGGACAAGGGAAAAGGATCCCTTGATATTTTTTAAGTCATCACTGAGAAAATGGGAATTCAACAACTCTGACCTCATTCTCTTTCCCGTGAGTGACCCTCAGAGTGCCAGGACACACAGAGGGCAAGGCACGGCTTGCTTTCTTGGTACCTTGTATCACAAGTTCTGCATGGTACAGGCTGGGGATGGAGGGCACGAGCTGGCTAGGCTTGGGTGAGCAGAGCATGCAGCTTATCAGGCTGGGCTCTGTGTTCCCAATTTTGAGGTCTGAATTGATTTTTAACAGCAAAATAAAGCTAATGACATTGTGTCATCCCAGAAATGTTGTTCAGTAGCATATACACACCACTGCATACTGCACCTCTCTTACAACCCAGCAGTAATGGAGCAGAGCAATCAGGGTGAAGCTTCATGGAGCAGCTGATCGGTGACCCAGGCTCCATCCTTCCGGGCTCTCTCTGTCTTGTCATAGGTCCTGACACCTTCAGCCCTCGCTGAACTCTCTCTCTCTCTCTCTCTCTCTCTCTCTCTCTCTCTCTCTCTCTCTCTGTCTGTCTCTCTCCTTCTCTCTCTCTCTCTCCCTGACAAGCAAAGAGAGAGAACACAGAAGGTCACAGGATGTGAAGGTGTGTTTTAGAGATATTTAGAGATAGGAGAAGAGGTGACGAGGGTCACTTAGGACCACAATCCAATGTCCAGACATGAATTCAGGGAAGTTAATCAAACCCAATAGGAGAAACTGAGGAATGGAATCTATTCCTAGCTGAAGGCCTAAGGAGCCCATTACAATGGCTGTCTATCAAGACCGGAAGACTGTGTGGGGGTTATGCATCTACGGACTGACACCATCCCAGCATTTCCCTTCGTCATTATTTTTTTGTTATTATTTGCCGATCAGGGAAGTGTTTTGCATCCATTTTCCTTTCTTTCTCCACCCCCCTTCCATTCTTTCTTCAGCTCTTTTTTGTGGGGGTAGTATCATTGTATGTGTGAGGCAAGCACTCTTCCACTGAACTATAACCAAGTATTCTTTTTATTTTTTCTTGTGAAGCAAGGTTGGGGATTTCGCTCAGTGGTAGAGAGTTTGCCTAGCAAGTGCAAGGCCCTGGGTTCAGTCCTCAGCTCCAGAAAAAAAAACTCACTAAATAGGCAGTGAGTGTAGGTCTGAGCCTACTTCATAACCCAGGCACTCACCCTCCTGCCTCAGCCCCTTGAGTAGCTAGGAATCCATTTTTCTGTCACAAGGCCTGGCTTGTGACATCCTTTTAACATCACATTTTAAAATGACATTTATACACACAAATAATCTTATATTAAGTTTCTCTTGTTGTACTATAATTTATTATAATTGAGAATTATATTTTATAACCAATACACATATTTAAATTCTGTTAAATACTGAAAATATAAATGAAGTAGGTAATATATTTTATTTTTGAAGATATAATTGTGACATATGAATGTGTGTATTGTGAATGTGTGTGTGCTAAGATCAATTTTGAAATGTGACATCACATGTTTCAAAGTTAGTTATTGATATTCCACATAAATGCATGTATATACATCTCTGTGACTATTGCATATTCATTGTTGTCCAGTGGCAATGCATTCACCACCCTGCTTCCTGTGATCAATAGGCCCAGGCTTAGCTCTGTACCTACCTACAAGCTGTCTTCATGTTCTGTTCTTGGGGAAAGTTACTTCCTGGTGTTCACAATGACCAGAACACAGTAGGTGGACCCACTGTAGGCCACAACTTTGTCACTGGAACAGAGCACCAAAAATTGAGACAACCAGCACTGAGGTTGAGCAGTGACATGTGCTGGCTTCCAGATCCAGACTCAGTGTCTGAATGTGACATTCAGCAGCTGTGGGACCTTGGGCCAGTCACTTTCTCCCCTTAACTTAGTTTTTCTGTCTGTAAAATTGAAAGTGGACAAGGCTTCACAAGAATATTCTTGAGGATTAAGTGGAATACTACAAACAAGACCAACAATATCCATGACAAAGATTTTATTAAAAATGATGAGAAAGTAAAGAAACCAAAACCTATGAAGCTTAGTGGGTGTTTAGTGTTATTCATCAGCTTGACTATCTAGGAGATGGGTTTCTGAGAGTACCTGCAGGAGGGTACATGTGTGGGGGTGTCTATCCTAACTGCATTAATTAGTTGATGTGAGAAGACCTATCTCAATTGTAGGTGGGACCATTTTCTGGGAGGAGACCCCGGTCTGTATAAAACAGAGAGAACAAGCCAAGTCCTAGCACAGACTGTGTTAGCTGCATTCTCTCCTGTGGGTACAGTGTGGCCCACCACTTTAGGCTTCTGCTGCCCTGGTTTTCCCACCATGACAGGTTGTACCTTGAACCGTGAGCTCAAGAAAACACCTTTCTCCTTAAGTGTTTTGTTTTGTTTTCCAGAGTATTTTATCACAACAAACAGGAAGATAAACTTAGACAGTTTTTGATGGCTTCTGATTTCAAGAAAGCACATAGAGTGGTCTGAACACACACAGATCCTGACAGCCACTCTCATATTTCAGTTCCCATCTCAATAACAACAGACTTCTCCATGAATAGCGTAAGTCAGCATCTGCTATTCTCTCACAAACACTCTCCAGGGTGAACTCTATTGGCACAGAATGGGAATTATGGAAGAAGGAGAGCAAGACTGAGGCAGGCCCTCTCCTCCCTGCTCCCCTGGGTGGTTACATTCCAGCCCAAACAGTCCCCTTCCTTCCTGTGGCTAATGGTTATGTCTCCCAAAGTCAACACCCTTAATACTCCTTACAGATCTTAGTTGAACCTTCAACACTACCTGGTGTAGTGAGACTTCAAGCCTTCCCCATCATGATAACACCGTAGCATGCAGAGCCAGAGCTCCAGTATGCTTGCAGCTAGATGGTGTTCCCTAGATACAACAGGGAAAATGCACCCACAGCCTCTCAGTGACACAGTTACCTGAACAAGGCTGACACAGTTGACATGCCAACATGGAAGGGACAATGCCATAAGGTCTCACCCCTAGAAGAACTATGGGTGCTAAGAGAGGGAGACTTCATTTCCTCCAGGGGAGAGTTCCCACATAGGTTGTTCAGTCCCAAGTAGTCAGCCTTGAACATACATACCCACAAGCAATAATAAATGGACTCAGTAGGTTGAATGTACATGTGTTTGTATGTGTATAGATCTGTGCATATTTTATGTGTGTGTGGGATGTGTGGGTGTGTGGGGGGAGTGTGTTTAACAGTAATAATTATAGAAGAAGAGGTCATGAATTTGGGAAGGAGGAGGGAGATATGGGAGGAATTGAAGGGAGGAGTGGATATATATAGATGAAGACTTAGGTATTAATTTCTCAAAAAACAGCCTACAGGAGAAGTCTGCTCTCTCCTTCTCTGGTAAGGGCTCTTCTCACTTGTCTTGGCTATGAAGTCAACTCCTCATCTTTCTTTTCTTCTTAGCATTATGCCCACTTCACAGGTACTAGGGTCTTATTCAGTAGAAGTTGTATGTGCTTGGGGATCTAAATTACCCTAGGGCTGTAACACAAATCTTCAATGTTCCATGATCTCTCTGGTTTGTAGGCACCATTTCCCCATCACCAGGAACATAAGCTCACTGAGTTTCTTCAAATTTCTTTCTCTCATAGAAGCCTATGCTTTTCTGATATTCTGTGCAAATGAATTTTTCTTCGCCTGCTCACTTCTCAGTCTCCCATACTAAATCACACTGAAACATCTCTCCATCCCTATGTGTGTAAAGTGGCATTCTAAGAGAGTAGTTGAGCATGCCTGCTGTTGAGAGTAGGGATGCATGTGTACACCTTGGCTGATGACTTTTGTAGAACATTTCCATCTGGGATTCTGGGTGTTGGGACCACTTTCTCTCATTGGCACTTTGTATTACACATTTGTTCACTGCTCTTAAGAAACATCCCTTCCATTTGCTTGGGAAAGAAGAATGAGACTGTACAGTAGCTTGAGCAACTGTGCAGAAGACATCATTCAGGTTGGCAGGTTCTAGATAGGAGTCTTGGATATCCCACTATGCACACAAAACTTCAGTGAATTACAATCTCTGAGCCTCAGTGTCCTTATTTGTGTGACAAGATTTTACTTCATTGTCTTTGAAGATGGATTGCTAAAACATGCCCCAAAGGCCAGCTGACGTCCATGCAGGTTCTGGGCATGCCACAGGCATCCTATGTAAGAAACTTGGCAGTGGAGTCCAGGGATATTTTTTTGCTTGTGTCTGAGTGAGGGCTATGAATGCACATGTGTATACATGTTCACATGAATGGGCCACATGTGTTTGCTCATGCTTGTACACATGAGTTGTTCCTGGGGAAGCCTAACTTTGGTGTCAAGTGTCTCCTCAGTGCTCTCCACTTTTTTGAGGCAGGTTCTTCCCATTGACCCCGGAGCTCTCAGTTGGTTGATAGATCTAGTCAGCTTGCTCTGAGGAACCCATTTCCACCTTCCACACCTTGGAATTTACAGGCAGTCACTCTGCCTGCCCAGTTTTTACGTAGGTTCTGGGTTCAGAATTCCAGTCCTTATGCTTGTATATCAAGTTCTTTATCCAGTTCTGCAACAGCTTAAACAGGCAGCTGGAGTGAATGGCAGGCACACTCTTTTTAAGTTCCTGTGTGCTGATCCTGCTCTGGGCTGAGGGTTCTGCAGATGTTGACTCGTGATGTGATCCCTTGGAGGAGGGAGACCAGCTTATTTCTTCATACTCGGGATGGTTTGCTCAGTATCCTTTCCCTGGCACCCCATTGGTCTGGCTTGAATGATTTATTTATTTTTATTCCCTTGCTATGTTGACACTTTATAATCCTTGATCAGTAAATAATTGGTGGAACAAGCAAATGATCTAATCTCTGCTGAGCACACCGAAGATAATCTCGTTAGAGGAGAGTACCACCATCAGCTTCTACTCTAGAAAGCCACAGCACTGTGTCCTGATGGACCTCACACAGCATCCTTTCCTACTTGGTTCTGTCATTAAGCTCTTCCGCACTCATAACAGTGATCCTCCTCACCTTCAACTTGCTTAGTGGGAGGGACACATGGTAACAAAGCAGCTTTTGTTGTGTCTATCTTGGATGAGCTCTGGCCTCTGAGGGAGACGGAGGCCTGGGCAGGCAAAGGGAAATGCAGATGATTGAGTGTGACGTGCTGGGAAGGCAGAGCATGGAGACCCTATCCCCTCTTCCTAAGTGTCTTGAAAATCTACCCAGTTGAAGTGACAAGTAGACTGGGACTTCTGGGCTGGAGAAACCGTGGGGGAGAGTAGGCTGTGAGGAGTGAGAGAAGTCAGGTCAGGGGCACTTGCGATCTGAACTTGAACTTGGGTATGGTTTGTGTCAGTCTTTAATTTACTCTGTAGGTCTTTTGTATATGGACATTTGCTTTGGGGGCCTGAACTGTGAAACACACCCATGCCTGGCTTGAGGGCAGAGACACTGAGTCTTCAGTTCTCTCTCTCTCTCTCTCTCTCTCTCTCTCTCTCTCTCTCTCTCACACACACACACACACACACACACACACACACACACACACACACACATTAGGTGCACATGCTCTAGTGCTATCACAGGCTTCTTCACACCACACTCTCCCTTCCTCCTGAACAACCTTTGCTTCCTTCTCTGTGAACATTCTCCAGACCAGCACCACGGACTCATGTCCCTGGACCAGCACAATGATTTTCAAATGTCATCAATCAAGTGTGACAGGAGAGATTGGTGGGGCCTGGGAGCCTCTAGACAGAACACGCCCTGCTAATGGAAACCAGCCATTGTCTTGTTTTTCCAAAACACTGAACCAGCCAAACAAGCTCTCTGTTTGGGAGATGTAGTCCTGTTGTTGCCCACAGTGACCTTTAAGGTCCCTGAGGGCGGGTTGATAGATTATTTGCTTTTCTAGTCTCCAGATTTTGGAGCAGATTGAGGTGCCCAGTAGCTGATTGGAGGTGAATCAGAATGAACTTCAGAGAACACTTGATTTGCGGGTTTTGATCTAGCCAGAACGGCTATTGGCGTGGTGGGGTAAAAGTATGTTGGAGAGTAAGAAAAAAATTCATTGACTAATAAGAGAACAAAAGGTTCTAAGAGATCAAAGGTGGCTCTGAACTGTTCCCCTGCAAAGTTGGAGAGTTAAACATCTTCACTGACAATGCCAGAAGCAGACAATGTGGAGTGCAGAACGCAACCCCAGGAAGATCCAGTGTTGTAGATCCTGATTTATAAGAGCTGAGGGTGTTTAGTTTTCTTCAGTTGGCCAACACACTCATTAGAGGCCATTCTCTTCGTGTCATCCTTCATGTGACACATTTGTCTTGGCAGGAAAGCTATTGCCGAACAAATCCGAGCAAATGAATTTGGAATCTCAGAGTCTAAGCAAAGTTGAGTACGGTAGCATATACCCACAATCCCAGTGCTCCTCCTGCAAGGTGGGAGGCAGTGACAGGAGAACCCCTAGAAACCCACATGCTAGTCTGGTATCCCAAACTATGACTAAAAAGAGACCTCCAAGTGCATACCATGTACATGGACACCCACATTCACAGGCACAGGCACACACGCACACATACACACACACACACCACACACACACACACACACACACACACACACACACACACACACTTTTTAAAAGTCCTGTCATTTTTCTGAGTAAAGGACCAGGACCATCAGTATGGCCCATAAATCCAGAAGGACCCCACAGGACCCCGTTAACAACTCTCCTGCTAACTCCTGCTAACAGCCATACTGGCCTGAAATCCCTCAAGTTCCTGCACTCATCCGAGTTTCCACTCGTCTCTTCTGCTGCATACCCCACCCACCCTTCACCTTCGTTCAACGCCTTCTGCTCTTGGCATCTGAACCTCTCCTTGCACATGGACTCCTCATGACTCAGGTTCCTCTGCTCACACTGCACCACTATACTCACACTTCATTCACACTGTTGCTTTAAATGCACATCCAGCATTTGTGATCTCACAACCTCGGGAGTACCTGGCCAGATGCTGCTTGGACAACATCTATTTTGATCTCGTTCTATGCCAACACCTAAGGTAGAATTTGGCAAGGAATCAGTGATCAATAAATATTTGTTCAGTGGATGAATGGAGGAAGCAGGAAGTGGTCCATTATCAGGGGTAAGTGGGTAGCAGCCAGCTGGCCACTCTTCCAGGACACAGCAGCTGAGTGATGGACAGAGACAGTGGAAAGGGGTGGAGGTTAGGACGGTGGACACTGAAATTCTCCTCTTAGAATCTATGCTGCTTCCTTCCAGACATCCTAAGGACATTTATGGGTTTTCTGCTGCTTTCACCACAGTCTGAGACCTGTACAAAGTAGGTCAGGTCCCATAATATAACTCGACAAGTCACTCACGAGAGACCTGGCTGTCCCAAGCAATTCAAGTCAGAGAACCAGGCCATGGCTGAATGAACAGAGGATGAGGGCATTTATTAAGGTGATAGGGCATAATGTACCCAGGGCAACAGAGGGATGTCTGACTCTCTATTAGATCGGTTATCAAACACTGAAGCTGTGTGCTCTCTTCATGGCAGGGGACACGCTAGCCTGTGACATGTTAGGTCAGTCGAGGCAGGCAGCCATGGCTTCTGTACAAACAAGCCCTGTAGCCTCTCTTCAAGTCTAATTTAGTGCTTTGGTTTATATGGGACCTTTTCTATCACCTTGTACAGGATCTAATGACAAGGTCACTCTGAGACATCTCTTCCCCTGGCTTTGGGTTAACTATCCATGGACTATTTCAATTTCTCCTAGTTTGTGGCAAGTCACTTCAAAATCTACTAAAAGTTGATAGGGATTAAACATGAAATAATTTCAGTACAACAGACAAATCTCAGAGTCACCAAGGTGGTTCTGGGCAAGTGACTAATAAAGAACCTTGAGAAGATGGGTTGCTCAAAAAGAAATTGTTTATGATGGTTCTACTCTAGGCAGGTTTTCACTGGATGATTTTTACCATAAGAAAACATGGCAGCTTCTACCAAGATACTTGCTACCTTCATCTGGCACAACTTGTCTCTCAATGAGTCTCCAAACCCTTGTCATCCCCTCTAACATGGCAAAGATATAAGCATACACTGCAAATGTTCTTACAGCCGGTCCCTTCATGCCTGGGCCTCTCATATGTCAACATCAGGAGCAGAGGTATGTGTCTAGTTCTCATATCAGCCTTAGTGTCTTATATAGTTTCTTGCAGATGGTCAATATCACACACATATTTTTTGAGCTTGTGTGTGGGGGGGGGTGGATGAATGGCCTTATGAAAGTAGGAGCAGAAGGCAAGAAAATTGATCTCAACACATGCACTTTCTTCAAAGTCTGAGTGAAGCCACAAGTGTGTGGCCTCTTTAAGGACCAAGGGATAGACTGCCCTGGGAAGATCTATGCAGTGATGCCTCGGTTTGCTTGTGACGTGTCCCTCAGAGGCTCACATGTTTGAACCCTTGGCCCCCATCTGATGGCAGTGTTTGAGAAGGCTGTGGAACCCTTAACAGGGAGAGCCTGTCAGGAAGGAACAGATCACTCTAGCCCTTGAGATTTCATAGCTGGCCTCACTGCCTGCACATCCTCTGCTTTTGAGCATGGATGCAATTTACCCAGCAAAATTCTGGCTCCTGGCGCCACACCTTCCTTGCCTGCTGCCAGGTTTCCTGTTATGATGGACTTTTTCTCTGGGATTGGAAATGAAAGTAAACCATTTCTCACTTAATTTGCTATGTCAGGGTATTTTATTACAACAACGGGGAAGTAACTGACATGGTAGTCATATGGAGTGTGAAGAGACACCCCAGGCAAAGGAGTCAGTGGACCAACAGCTGGAGGTTCCCCCAAAGGCACGATGGTAGCCAGATGAGGAATGATCTTGGGGTGAGATCAAGATAAGTAGGAGAACAATTAGCAGTCAGTACAGGGAGGAAGATTTGGTGGCTATGTAGGTACAGGTAAGACAATGATGTCCAGATTTGGGTTTTAAGTAGTGATAACATTTAAATGAGTTAGGGGATTATTTCAAGTTACATAACCCCCTTTACAGGATGACTTTTGGTATGTATGTCGAATTCTGTAGTTATATTAATAAATTACTAGCTGATTCACATGGAAATAAAGGTGCGTGATTTAGATTCATGCAGAGAGTTTACCTGGGGGTTTCAATTTTAATTGGTTAGTCAATCTGTTTATTACAATCCATCCATCAGAATTTTTTTCTTTGTTTGTTTGCTTTTTGTTTTGACTAGGTCAAAGGTTTACTTTCTCTCGAAGATTTTTATCTGTCTATGTGAACTAATTTGGACTATAGGGAAGTCCCTCCCAACTCCTGTCCCTTCTGCGAACACATTTGGTGGAAGTGAGGAAATGCATTTGAGCAGATGTGTGTTTATGGAAGGCAATAAATGATATATTTTAGTGTAAAATAGTTCCTCTTTAATAAGCATTTCTTTATTATGTGCTGTATTTTCATTGCATTTTATAAACATTTCATCATCAGATGTTTTATGATCTGAGAAATAGAAAAAGGATGAGCTTATAACTTATCAATACATAAATTTTAACTACTTTTGTGTGTGCCACAAAGCACTGTTCATTAAATCCCACTGGGTCATATTGTCAAGCACTTCATCAGCTGTTCCTGATATGGGAACCACAGAGATGGGCTGAGTCCAGCTCTTACCTTTAAGGGCCTCCCACTCTAGGATGGATACAGCCACACAGTGACCAGTTGTGGCAGCCCAGAAAGAAGGCTACATGGGGTAGGGGGTGATCTATGCTCCTGTGAGTGCCTGAATGAGCTATGTAGGAGACTTTCAGGAAGAGCAAGATTCTGAACTGAAATGTCATAGGGGCACCCGTTTTAAGACATGTGCATATGACAGTGCCCGGTTTCTTACCCTTGGGTCATAATGCTCAAGGAGGGAGCACTGTGAGGGGAGACTGGGTCTGAAGCACCATGAGCCACAGGATGTCCTATAGGGTGCTTTTGGAGCTCCAGAGAGAGGACCAAATAGTTTGAAGCTGGACAGGGAAACAGCAAGATCTAAAGGAGCTCCTACCTCCTGCATCCTCCTTAGTGCAGATCCAGCTTGCAGGTTTCAATGGGATGGTGCCAAGGTGAGATTTCAGACCTCGGTTTATGTGAGAAGTTAAAGAAAACAAACAAACAAAACAAAACAAAAACGTTTTCATGCACTGCTTCTGGACCTTGCGTCACTGCCAGGGAGACAAGTCCTCACCCCGGAACACATCCTCCTCTAGGCTAGGAGTATGGTTATGCAGGTGTGCTCTGGCCTCTTTTTCCCCAACCTCATGCTTTTCTTTTTACAGAAACAATGCGATTCTGAGTGAATTGGCCAGGAAGTGAGGAAGCCGCCTGTCTTTTCAGGCTGTGGCCCTGAACACCCTGGCCTTCACAATGCCTTGACTGATAGCAACAGGCTGTTGAAGACTTATTGTTGCTCTCCGGATTTGGTTTTGTGCACTTTTTCTTCTCTGTGAGAAAGAATGGGAAGCATTCTTCCCAGAACCCAGCACATTTGTCTCGTCCACAGAGTCACTCAGCAACCTTGAAGTTGGAGGCAGTCATAGAAACCGCTCTGCCTCCCCCTCACTCTGCCCTTTCGAGGACATGGCAGGCTTTCTCAGGGACAATGGGTTACACCGAGAACACCCTCAGCCAGTCGTTCTCTCCATTGAAAGTAATAATAAATAAATGTTACTTCCCTAGTATCTTTTTATGCACCGAGTACTAAGCCAGTTTGCCTTCCTATTTAATTAAAAATGTTTAACTTTTTCATTTTGAACTTTCTTTAGACTTATGAAAGAGTTGCAAAAGGAGATGAAAAATTTCATGATATACCCTCCACTCAGCTTCTCTAAGTGGGAACATTCAGAGAATATAGAGCAAGGCTAAACAACCTCTCACCAACCTTCAGAGACTGAACATCACAGGCCTACAGAACTTCTTCATCTCTGCCAGCTACCTTACTGCTCTGGTATGGGATTGAATTCCAGATTTCAGCTGCTTTTAGCTTCTGAGACTGCTTCCTTGTCTTTTAAAATCTGAAACAACCCTTCTTCTGTGCCCGTGGGTGTGGTCATGACCTTGACACTACTGAAGAGGACGGGTCACTTGGGCCGGCCTACTGTTTCCTCAATGATGAAACCCCAGTCCTGCAGGGACTTTAGAGGCGACCTGTGTCCTTTCCCATGCCTGGATGTAGATTCATCCTATGATGAGTGGTATCTTCCCTGGTGACAATCACCTAGCATCCCCGTCATAAATTCAGCTTTATAGTGACCAAGTGTCTCCTGCTAACTGTGTTTTGAGACTTCACACAGACCCCTCTCATAATGCCTTCTTCTATCAGTTTTAGCAAGAATGGATGACTCTTGACCTGGACAATTTTTTAATGATGGTATTTGCCAAAAAGTGACCTACCTACACTAATATTTCTTCATATTTTTATAAATTAAGATTATACTATAAGGAAGACTTTTCTCCATCATGTATTATTAGATTTTATCATGTCTCATCTTAATGAGTTTTCCACTTTACAGTGGTATGAAAGCTGTAAGTATCCCCTAGGAGTCATGGCTTGAGTTTTGACTTGGGTGTCGGGGTGCCTGTGAGATGAGATCCAATGCTCTCTAGTGAGTTCTAGCATGGTACTCTCTGATGACTGATGATGTTGAGTATTAGCAATGTTGCTTCCAGACATCAGTAATGTGACAGAGTGACAAACAATTGACACTCTGCTGTGACCTTTGTTGTGGTGAGCTGTGATGTGTTATAGACCACTATACTCACTGAACCTTGGCTCACTGTATTTTCACTTTGAGTTATATTCACTAGTGTGATGTTTAACTTTGCTTGTCAGCTTGTCACAACCTAGAATGACCTGACAAGCGAATCTCAGTGAGAATTTGTTTCCTAGAGAACATGTCTGTGGGGAGCTGTCCTAACTTAATCATTGTGGGAAGACCCAGCCCACTGTTGGTGACACCATTCCCTAGTCAGGGGGAATGATATGACCAAAGACTGTGCCATTGTTGTTGGGGAAGCAGCTGGGGTTGGTGCATGTGCTTGAGCTTGAGAGAGAGGATTTGTTTCTGAGACCATTCAGAGCACAGGAAGAGAGGAAGAAGGCTTGAGGAAATGGAGGACAAAAGACAGAAAGGGGGTCAGTTTAGAGACATTGGAGGGGAAGACACAACACCATTGAGCCTTAAGGTGCATCATAACCTGAGAACTTGGTATTATCCTATCAAATGGTATCATTTACAGACTTACAGGTCATTTACAGATTCTGGGAGGGTGCTCTTGTGTGTTTCTATGCTCAAAGGAAACTTTTTCTTCTTTTACTTCTTCTCACTCTGAGCAAGGCTCTTCCTCTGCAGCCAGCAGGACTTCCTCTGTTCACATTGTTTAAATAAGTCTTTCAAGCCAATTGGATGAATCCATGCTTCCTGAAAGACATCTGCCTCAGAGTACACACACACACACACACACACACACACACACACACACACACACACGGAGGTGGCTTTTGGTCTAGACAGACTCACACTGGGAATAGCTTAACCATCATCTTTTTGTAACCTCACAGGTGATGTTTGCAAACCTGGCAACCTCAGACAGATTGCATGTATAGCAGCAGAAAGAGACTTTCTGCAGAGGTAAGCAGAAGGCCTCTGTGACTCTGACAGTTCTGTTTGCCTCTTGTGAACATAAATCACAGGTGTGGAGATTAGAACCCACAGTGTCGAGTGATAGAAGACAGAACTCATAGATTGCAATTGAATTTTTATTCTTGACAGTATCAGTTACCAGCTTTGTGGCTGGAGGGTTGTCACTTTCTCTGGGTTTCCTTTCTTTCCAGTGTTCAATGGTTCAGAGGTGGCTGTGGATATACCAAGAGCTGGTGAGTAAGATGTGCATGGGATGATGCAGGCTCAGTAAACATGTCTTATCCCCAAGCCCTTTGTTTGTTCAATGGTGAAGTGGCATAAACCACCAGGAAAGGGTCCTATCTGCACTATCAATTTCTACTCCACACTTTGCTCTGGGAAAATTTCCCCAAAGTCCATTTCCCAGGCCATCCCACCCAGCATGCCTGTCCCTGTCCTGATTGCTCACACACACATTCACACATGCATGTGCGGCACACATACAATCATCCTTTGCCAGGACTGCTTTCCTCATTTGGAGTTTGAAAAGGCCATGAAAATCCATCACTTGAATGACTCGCTTTACAACTGAGACTCGAGGGAGAAAGTTATTTTTATGAAATCAGAGGAGGCAACACAGCAGGAGGCTTCCTGGACTCCTTTTCCAGTTTCCTCTGCCAACACGTGCCATTTGGCATCAGTGGACCCCGACCCTGCCCGAAAGCACAGAGACATGGCCACTTCCCACAGGGCGAGAGTGTTGAACTTGGAGAATAGATGGGTGGATTTCTGTTCAAAGGTGCCAGAACCTTCCTGGCATGGCTTGAGAGTTACCTGGGCTATTTGTAAAGTGATCCAGCCCTGGAGGCCCTTTAAGAGAGTTACTTCCAGTGTTTAAACACATAAAAATTTCAGGAGAGAAAAAAGTAGCTTTTGATATTCCCCCCTCTTCTTTTCTGGATTGCACTGTGACTTGCTGAGCACTACACCTATACCCGGGAAACACGAACAATGGTTAATGAACTTGGTGTTGGCATAAAGCAATGCTACCAAAAGATGATGATTCGGGGACAAACATGGCCCAGCTAGACCTGTATTCTGTGTATTAGGGCTTTGTGTTTGTTTCCCACAGCCAGAGTCCTCTGAAGATGAAGAGAGAGCCTGGTGTGAACCCACTCCTGTCTCAGACAACTTGGAGGGTCACGTAATGCCAGGGATGTGTGTATTCTGAGGAGCACTGTGCTGTGAGAGACGGTTACCGTACCAACCTCACAGCATGCGCTTACCAGAATGAGAGGGTGATGACCAGAGTCTCTGATAGTGTGGAACACCATCTTCTAGATGACTCACTGTACAGCAAGTGGCTGTTTCTAGAAAAAGACCCGTGGCAAAGCTAGCTACATACTTTGTGCTGTGACCTTCCAGATGAACGACATGAAGGGGTCACCCACGGACACGCATGCACATGTGCTGTCAGTACTTTTCAGCATTGATTGTAACTCGGTCTCTGAAACTTCAGCAAACCAAAGAATTGATAGTCTATTGCTCATTATTAGATTAACATTTAAAAAAAAAAAAAAAACTATTGACCATCTGTGTGTCCCAGTAGCCATTGAAGTTACCTGTTTCTTAAAAACAATTTTGCCTGTGCAAATGGGTTTGTGGGTATGGGTGTGTGCATGTGAGTATAGGTATTCCAGGAGATCAGAAACGCTACATCCCCCTGAGGTTGGAGGTGGAGTGAGATATCCAATGTGAGCGTCCATAATTAAACTTGGGTCCTCTGCAAGATCAGTATGGATACTTAACCAGTGAGTCATGTTTCCAGCTATCTTCAAAGTCACCTCTATGCTTTGTGATTAATATCTTAAAAGGAATAAGTGAGTTTGGGAGGACCTAAATAATTTGTGTAGGTGAAGAATTATGGAAATACTAAAGCAAAAACTCCAATATGATACTTAGATGGTCCAGAACCTAAGTCATATTTTGTAGCTATCACAAAATGTCTTTTCGTACTAAAAACAAATTTTCACATCTTCTTATGGCAGTGTTTCAACACATGAACACTTGCATTTGAGACAATCCTTCCAGAGAGAGCCTGATCATCTCCCAAGATGATAGGCAAGCAGCTGAGTTCTGCAGTTCTCTACATCTGAATAGAGACCAAAAGCTCACAACATTGTGAGGACCCCAAGGATACAACATTACAAAGACTCCAAAATAGCTAGGTAGGTAGCTAGAAAGTCTGACCCTCTCCATCAAATTTTGCATCTTGTCACATCCACATCCTAACACTGGCAGGGATGAAATGTCAGGAGGTGTATGCTCAGGAGAAGCCTCAAGCTTGTCCCCTGGAAAGCCATCTGTGATGATGTCATGGCTGCAGATGCCATAGTCATGTCTTACTCATCTTTATTCAAAAGCATTCTATCAGCTCTGACACATGACCAGAGGTCTGTGAGGTACCAAGACAATGCAGTTGTGCACAGCCATGCACATCGCTGGAAATTATTTGAGGATAATACAATGATCCTCTCCCTTATTGGTTTTTCATGTGTGCATGTGTGGGGGCACATGTGTGCATGCATGCATGCATGCATGCATGTAGTGTATATGTATGTGTGTATTCAAGTGACTACAATAGCTAAGGAGCTGACATATCCATCACCTCCTTTGTTCTCCCTTCCTGCTTTTCTTTCTCATTGCAAGAGTAATCAAGTCTTCTCTACCTGTGAGTTCTTGAGTATAGTTAAGCCTTGTCCATGGTTCTTTCTTTGTGCTACATCTATACACTGGTGAAGGTTGGTACTCTTGACCTAAATCTTCCCATTTTCCAAACCCGTTCCCATTGGGTTGGTTACTGTTCTAATCTACACCTTTGCGTTCTGTCCTTTTAGATTCCATGACAAGTGAGAGAATGCTATATTTTTAGTGTAATGTCCTCAAGCTCCACCTACGGTATTTCAGATGGCAGGCTCTCCTTCTTTTCGAGGCTGGATAATGTTCTACAGAATGTGTGTTCCAAAGGTTCTTTACCCATTTATTCACTGATTGACATATTGGTGGCTTTCAGGCCCTAACTACTGAGAAGAAAGCTGCAGGCAACAGGGGCAGGAAATGCAGTCCTTGGAGAATGTATCCAGAAAAGAGGTCACTAGGCCACATGTAGTTCTAGTCTTCAATTCTCCTCCTCTTCTTTCTTTTTATTTTTCTTGTGTATATGTGTGTGAGAGTGTATTTGTGTGTAAGTGTGTGCTTGTGAGTATGTATGAGTGTATGTGAGTGTGTAAGTGTGTGTGTGTGCACGTGTGTGTATGTGTGTGTGTGTGTGTATACATTACAACACAATACATGTAAAGAGGTCAGAAGACACTCTTGTGTGTTTGTCCTTGCCTTCTGTCTTGTTAGAGACAGGCTCTCTGCTGTTTACTGCTGTGTGTACTAAGCTAGCTGGCCCCAAATGTCTAGGGATCTCCTGTGTTAGCCTCTGGCCTGCTGGAAGGGGTTTGGGATTACAGACACTTGAGCTATAGTTGGGCTGTTATGTGGGTTGTGGAGATCTAACCCCAGCTATCAGTTTGGGCAAATGCTTCACCCCTTCAGCCATCTCCTGGGATATCCCCTGTTTTTCATCTCTTTAGGGACATCTGAATTGTTTTCTATAAATGCCGCTGCCTCAGTCTACCTCCTCACCCTGTGTACGATGTGTGTGTTCCCTTGGCTTCATACTCTTGCAACACTTGTGGTTCTTATCTTCTCGATCAATCAAGGCCCCCCTAAGAGGTGGAAGGTGATACTTCATTGCCATTTTCATTTTGTGCCCCTCCTGATTACTTGACATTGAGCAGCTTTTCATCACCCATCAGCCATTTTCAGTGTTCGGTGGTGGAGAAATCTTTCAAATGATCCTCTACCTATTTTTAATTAGGCTATTTTTGAACTTTTTCTTTTGCTGTAACAGTGTGTGAGTTCCTTGTGTATTTTGCATATGAACACCTTACTCTGTGCATGGGTCACAGATATTTCCCCCCAATCCACAGGCTGTACTTTTTATCATTCCACTTGCTGTACTAAACATGTTAGTTTGGTGTCTCATCTTGCACATCTGTGCTGCTTCCCAGGTTTCACTTCTGTAGCTTTTGACTATTCTTTGTAAAATAACATTTAAAAGTTTATCGCAGCTCTCAGGAGACAGAGGCAGGAGGATCCCCATGAAATCAAGGCCAGCCTGGTCTACATAGTGAGTTCTAGGTCAGCCAGGGCTAAAAGGTGAGTCATTGTCTCAAAAAAGTGTCTGTACTTCCAATACACATTGAGACCTAGAAGTACTTTTGCATAGTAAAAATCTTGGCCCCCATTTATGGCACAGGCAGGGTACACGCTTATTATCCTCATTTAGTACTGAGTTGTCTGAGACGAACATCTCCAAGGTAGTGGGTACCAAGATCACATGACTACTATCAAATGCAGGTTTCCCAGGAATCCTAGTCTGCTGAACCTCAGTCCAGAGCTATTATCTCAGACACACATTTGCACATATAGCTCCTAAGAGATGCATGTTTTATTAGTGCTCTGCTTCTGCAGAGGCCCTAGCTATGTGACAGACAGGATGCTAATGTATTTCTGCATTGTCATCAAATAGAACTCTGCCTCTGGGTCACACTGGGGCAGAACCACTTTAACAGCCAAGTCCGGGACCTCAGAGGAACTGAGCCAAGACCAGGGGAAGCTGATTGCTTCAACAACTTGAGAGCAGTTTTAAGCATGGAAATGAGGATGGGGACTATGTGGCCACCATCACCGGCCAGTTGCAAATTTAGCAAATCAGCCGATGTTTCTTACTTGTTCACTTTTCTTCTGCTTTCCTGAGTTGCTAAAAATCAAAATCAAAAGTTTCACCTTCAAACAGTTCCCTAAACATAAAAGTTGGGGCTTGAGTCCAACTTAGAAAAAGTTAGAACAGTAACAGCCAAGCACAAATCCAGATGACTTCATTGCAACTGTTTGGTCTTCAGAATGTGATTTTACCCCATGCTGTGTTTCTTTCTACTGCAGAAACCTGACATTTCCATGTGAGTTTATACTCACTAAAACTTAATGGACTCCCAAGGCTGGAGTAATCCTGGGAGGAAAAGGAGGTGTGATGTCCTGCTGGGATGGCTTCCAGACAGGGAGAGAACAATAGCTGAGCAATAAAGTCACAGGAACCAAAGCATGCCTCAAGCAGAGATAGGAGTCTCCAGGCTCTGCCCACAAATTATTTCGCTTAAACTTCCCATGGTGATCAATTTTAACTTTCAATTTGACAGAATCACCTGGCTGGCAAGCAGTCTCAGTAAGGAATTACCTAGATCATGTTGGCTGGTGGGCATGTCTGCAGGGTGTCATCTTGATTCTTGACTGAGGTAGGAACCTCACAGCCCACTGTGGGCAGCACCACTCCTTAGACAGGAATACTACTAACACATGTAAGAGAGGAGAAATCCAGCTGTGCATAAGTAAGCAAGTGAGCAGCATGAGTGTGTCCATTTCTTTTTGCTCTTGACTGGATGTTCAAATGTCTACCGTCATTTCCCCCAGATGGTGGAATGTAATATGGAATCATAAATTAAAATAAACCATTCCTCCCCTAAGTTGCTTGTTTTCTGGATGTTGTATCATGACAACAGATCTGTAATTAGAACAGAGACCCAGGAAAGATGACTTTATCATTTTTTTCTAGTTTGATCATTGTTGCTGTAATTGTATTGAGAGGAAAGGGACTTTTTGACTTACTTCTCTATCATCAGGAGAAGTTGAGGAAGTTGAGGAACAAAAGGCTGGAACTGATGCAGAGATGGAAGAGTGCTGCTCACTTACTTGTTCCCCATGGTTTGCTCAGCCTGCTTTCTTATAGCATGCAGGACCACCAGCCCAGAAGTAGCTTTGCCACAGTGAGAATAGGCCTAACTCAAATCAATCATCGATCAAGAAAATGACCCATAAACTTGCCCACAGGTCAGTCTGGTGGGGGTGATTCCTCAGATGATTTCTCTCCCTTCAGCTGATTCTAGTCTGTGCCAATTTAAAAAAAAAAAAAAAAAAGCAAAACAAAAAACTAACCAGCACACTAATATTCCAAAACTACATCTAAATGACTATGGAAAATTGTGGTGATGCTCTATTTGACTGTTCAGGTAAATAAAAGACATTTTGGTGTGAGTTTGTAAAGACAAACTTTCATTCTGGCTGCAACTCACAGGTTCTGAAATCAGGGTGGCACACACATTAAGCAAACATGGCCACTGAGCCATGTGTCCAGGTTTGAAATGGGAGTACTCTATTGAGAATTATGGCTAGGTTTAGATAAATAATGGATTTAATTATAATAGCTAATAAGAATGGGAGGGCAGGAAGTGGAATACTCAACTGAAATACCAATCATTTAAGAGTCTTATTTAGTTTTTAGAATATTTTGAACTTGTTTTTGACCACTTTATACATGTATGTGATGTTCAAAATACCCCCTCTTATTCCCCTAAAGTTCCTTCATTATTTCCCCTTTAATCTTCATGTCATGTGAATTCTCTCTCTCTGTCTCTGTCTCATCTGTCTCTGTCTGTCTATCTGTCTGTCTGTCTCTCTCTCTCTCTCTCACACACACACACATCACTTTATGATATACTAAATCCAATTAGTGCTTCTTGCAAGTGCATGAGTGAGGAGCCATCCATCAGCTCATGCCCAACTTACCAGTGGCCACACCCCCAAGGAAGAATAACTTCTCCTCCCTAGTAGCCATCAACTGCCAACAGTTCCTCAGCGGGGTGTGGGGCCTTGTGAACTTCTTCCCATCCATGTTGGACATGTTGGACTGCTGACGGTTTGGATCTCACATAGGTCACCATAGCTGAAGTGACTTCATACAGTAGCCATGTCATGTCTAGAAGGCAGTGTTTCATAGTCCTCCTGCTAGTCTTCCATCTCTTATGCTCTTCTGCCTGCTCCTCCACAATGGTCCTTGAGCCTTAGGTGGAGAGGCTTTGACACAGACATAATGTCTGGGACTGAGCACTTCATGGTCACTTAGTCTCAGCACTCTGACCAGTGAAGAGTCTCTGAATGAACCATCACCCACTACAAAAAGGAGATTCTTTACCCAATACTGAGAACAGAACTATTTTGCATCTATAAACAATAATATTTAGAAGGCACTTAGACATCACATCAGCTTAACAAAACAACAGTAGTAGTTTCTACCACATGGCCTGTGAATTCCCCAACCATGGGCTTTGGGCCATGCTTACAGTAACAGGCTTGAACTCCCCCCAGTGTTTTGTTCCTCAAATCCAAGCAGGTAGTAGATGGTTACCTGTGGTGGTATTGTGTTCCTAAAATATTGTGTACCCTAATAAACTTATCTGGGGTCAGAGAACAGGACAGCCACTTGATATAGAGGCCAGAAAATGGTGGCACACACGCCTTTAATCCTAGCATTCCAGAAGCAGAAATCCATCTCCATCTCTGTGAGTTCAAGGCCACACTGGAAACAGCCTGGCATGGTGACTCACGCCTTTAATCCCAGGGAGTAATGGCAGAAAGCAGAAAGATATATAAGGCATGAAGACCAGAAACTAGAAACTTTTGGCTGGTTAAGCTTTCAGGCTTTCCAGAAGCAGTTCAGCTGAGATTCATTCTGGATGAGGACTCAGAAGCTTCCAGTCTGAGGAAACAGGATCAGCTGAGGAACTGGCGAGGTGAGGGAGCTGTGGCTTGTTCTGCTTCTCTGATATTCTAGCATTCACCCCAATACCTGGCTCCAGGTTTGCTTTTATTAATAAAACTCTTTAAGATTCCTGCTACAGTTACCCCTGTAACTGGTATGCCTCGATTGCACCTGTGGGACCTGTCTGTAGGTTGATATTGCAGCACAGCATTTTACTTTCTATACATACATTTTTAAATGACATAAATTTAATAAAAATGTATATATACAGATAGTCTTGCTATCTTACTACAAATTGTGTACATTTTTACATTTACATCATAAATATGCATTAAGCACTGCTTTTGTTTGAGTGTGTCTGTCACCATTAAGAACATGTTGGAAGTTTAAGCCTGAAAACAAGTGTTGGAAGTGGAGGCTACATAAAGGCATTTGGGACAAGAATAGATTAATTCAAACTACAAAGGGCCCTGAGCCTGAGAATTTGACCTTTTGTTCTTTCTTGTCTTCTGCATTGTTACCATGAGACAAGAAGATCATGACAAAGTCTGACCCTTTGACCTTGACTTCCAGCCTTCAGAATCTCTGAACCAAGGAAGCATTTGTTCATCTTTAGTTACCCACTGGGTGGATGACCTTCTGTTACAGCAGCATGGAAGGAACAAAGCATGATGATACCCCATGTTAGTTTTTCGGTTTTAATCCCCAAGTGTACATATTCCACACAGGAAAACTCCTCATCCTCTGGTGGGGTTAAGTCTCAATAAATCCACCACAATTTGGTAATATCTCAAATTGACAATATCATAAGTCAAGATTACATTTAATGCACCTAATAAAGCAAGCACCATAGCTTAGCATCCCATACCTGAAACATGCTCAGAAAGCTTACCTTACCCTACAGTTGGGTGAAATCGCCTAATACAATGGCTATTTCATAATAAAGACATAGTGCATGGAATTCATTGAATGTTTTATGAACATTTATGTTGCTGCAAATGTATGTGCATTAAAAACAAAATAGTTAAATGATTGGCATCTCCGTTGAGTGTTTCATTATCTTTCTCCTATTTTATGGATAGAATTTATAGAAAGCAAAAAACAAGGAGTCAGTCAACAAGTCTGCCTGTGCACCACTGTAAGCTTGAAAAATCCCAAGTCAGCTTACCATAGATTGGAGATTGTAACTGCTTTTATTATATAATTTAATAATGTAATATTATTGTAAGTACTTGGTTATATTTCTACAGCAATTTATGTGTTGTAATATTGCTATTATCTAGTTCAGTTTGGTTTTGTTTTTTGAGAAAGATCTCACTGTGTACCCAAGGTGGCCTGGAGCTCTAGAACTCATAGCAACACCCCCTCACCCCCCACCCCCCGTTTAAGACTCCTGAGAGCTAGGATTACAGGCATGATCCATCCAGGTGCATTCATTATATTTTGAATGTGGCCTGGTATTCATCAGGATCTTTCCAACCTTAGCATTGGCTGCTTAGTTGAGTTTTCCCCGAACTGTGCATACATGTCTATAATCACCAAACTGGAGTATTTCTCAAGAAGGCAACACGAACCTCCTTCTTGGTTCCCTTGTAAGACATTCATTTGATTCCACTAGTGTTCCTAGAAGAGTGGTCATACACAGGCAGTGGGGAGGGGGGCGGAGGTGCTGATGGGAATTATAGGGAGATTCAGTTTTTAGTCATACAAGTACAGGGAAAAACCACCTTCTGGGGTGCTGTCAAGCCCATGGTGCAGAACAGGAGGCATGGGTGTCCCTAAGAAAGTGAATTTGGGAGAAATTGGCTCTTTGGATTCTGAATCCTACTTCTTTGAGTTTATTCAAGAAAGACGAAAGGGGGTGACATCACTTATCATTTCCAGGTCTGCAGTGGTCCTTGTCAGAGCTCCCTTCCGTCTGGTTCTGTGAAGCACCATGAGGCTCATTTCTGCTTTAAAGCCTTCATTCTTTTACTCTACAAGGCTGCTTCAAAGCACAATTGGTTGATGACTTTATTGGTTGAGTTAACACAACAAATATCATCAATCCAGCCGTCACTAATTGTCTCCTCATTATCAAGGAAGAAATGAATCATAAACCTTTTATTGCCATAACAGTGGACTAAAGGAAGGATTAATCTCCCAGGCAGGCATTTATTTTTTTTATTTTTTTTATTTTTTTTTGGTCCTTACCTGCCAGCTCCTGCTTTGCACTGATCCTAACTTTCTGTGTCCTGTTTCCTTTGCTGTGGTAGCCGCTGTTGGGATCACGACATCTTGAACTTACCAGCAAGCTTCGGCAACTTGTGATAAATCTCTGCTGCCTTTGGTGGCGTAGCAATTACTCTCTTTGGAGGAGAATGAAAGAGAGATGTGGGAACAGAGAGGCCTTCTGCCATGTGCCTGGCCTCGCTGTAAGTGAGTGGAGCAGGCTATTTCTCTGGGCACTCGAGGGCAAGAATGGGGCTTTAGAGACACGACTCTGTTGCTAGCAAACTGTGCTTGAAAGAATAGATCTTCTCTGGCAAGTGAGAGCTCTGACCTGAGTATTGATTTTTTTCACATGTGATGTCTTTGGTTTATTATCTCCCACAGTTTAACTAAGAGCAAAGACCAAGTGCAGGTGCCCAGAGCCCGGGATGAAAGGAGCAGGCTGAAGCAGTGAGGACGACCTGGTTTAACAGATCTGCTCCCAGCCCAGAGGTGGGTCCCTGTCACTGTCTTCACTTCCTCTTGTATTTCACAGCTACTCAGCATTCGCCAACACTCAGCATGACACAGCACAGCCAGGCCATTCAAGCAAGCGTGGGGCTGGGTTAAGGCTCTCAGGGGAGGCCTGGGCATGATACTTCACCTCTGTGTTTCCAGAGGTCCTCAGCTGTATTATAAGCCCAACTGCACCTCCTTTATAGTGCTGGTATAGAAGAGTATGGCTAGCCTTTCCTGAGGGTTGTGGAATCTCACACCCTTTCCTCCCCCCAAGTCCTCCCATGTACCCCCCTCTGTCAAATTCATGGCCTCTAGCCTCATTTTCTTTAATTATTGTAACATGGACACACACACACAGTCACACACACACACACACACACACACACACACACACACACACACTTCTAAATTTGTATTGGACAGGGCAAGACTATTTTCATGAATTCTTAGCACTCCTTGGTTGGCTATAGTTTTTTAGAGTTCTTTGTCTAGGGTTGGGGACCCCTGAGATTTCCCCCATCCATGTAAGCTCTATACTGATGCTTATGTAGGCAGCCTTGCTGTGGAAATCACATGGATGAAGCTTCCCCACCATGTCTGGGAGGTGCGGTCTCACAGCAGACATCCTATTCCTTTGGCTCTTACCAACTTTCTGTCCCTTCTTCCATGATGTTACCTGAGGTACAGGAGTTGTACTGTAGTACTGTAGATGTACTGTAGGGCTGGGTACCACATGCTCACTCATTCTCTGCATTTTGATTGGTTGTGGTTTTCTATAATGGTCTCTAGCTGTTGCAAAGAGAGGTGACTTCATGGAGGGGTGAGGACTGCACTTATCTTTGGGTGCAAATGTAAGTACTAAGCATGCAGTTAGAAATTGTGCTGGCTTAGGGAAATGGCATTAGTGGCCTTCCTCTAAGATCCATGACCTCACTAGTCCTGATGAGCAGCTAGGTTTCCAGTAACAGGTGCAATTTCTCTCTTGAATGGGCCTTAACTCCAATTAGACAGCTGTTGGTTACGACAAGGATGTGAGTGCCATTACTGCACCCTGGGGGTAATTTGTGGAGCACATTCTATTCCTGCTTGATGAGTAACTGCTTTTAGTACATGTTGATTCAAGCACATGTTTTGAACACCTCCTGTATGTGTGGTCTCATCTTGATCCATGGAGGACACCAGTGAAAAGACAGAGGTCCCTGTTCTTAGAGCTGACAAGCTGTTATCAGTCACTTTTCTCCTAGCTTGCACTCAAAGCTCTTCTAGCCTCTATCATTGCCAGGTCCAAAGCCACCTCTACCACTTAAGGCATTTGTTGTAATAGTACCCCCACTTCTCAGTACCATCCTGCCTTGGTCTTTTTTGACCTGCTGGAATGAGCTGTCACCACCTGGGTGGCTTATGCACAACACTTATGGAGGCTGAGAAGTACAAGATGAAAATGCCAGCAGATCTGGTCTGGTATGAGGCTCAGTTCCTGTCCAGACATGTTTTCTCATTGTATCCTCCTATGGCTATGGCTGAATGGGAAGGGATGCTTCTACACTCTTAACTATAAATATGCTATCCCTATTCACAAGACTCCTAATGTCTTTCCAAATGTCCTATATCCAAATCACATTGCACTGGGAGTGAGGTTTCAACATGAGTTTGGAAGCTA